>NC_057800.1:61612223-61626100 GCF_018294505.1 Triticum aestivum | reverse complement strand
AAAAAATAACCCGAATAATCTAATATTTCACATGTACACAAAAGATGTAGAATATGTAGAAAAACACTAGACATCATAACTTATATCTGAAAAGATGTTAATCATATATTATAAAAATGTTAAACATATATGAAAGTATGTACAGTGTGTATTACAAAATGTAGACATGTGTTGAAAAAAAAGTAGACATCAAACATTTATTTAAAAATGTAATTATCTATTTGAAAAATGTTAAACATGTATAAAGAAATATTCCTGATATATACAAACAAATGCAAAATGTGTAAGAGAAAACATAAACAGTAAAACCTATATTAAAATGTACAACCGTTACAGTGATTGGCGATTTTACAAGCCGTCCATTCACCATAATCCAACGGTGGAAAAATAGGAGTTACAAAACAAAAATTACGGAAAATTACATTTAACGGTGGGACCGGTACAATTTTTTGGTGGGACCAGTTAATTTTTCGAAGGGTAGATCCGTCACTAATAATTTGGTAAATTGCCCATCGCAATATCGTCTGATCCACTTGTCTCCGTGTATCCCGCGGCGGCCCCAATCCAGCAGGGAAGCAACCACCGGCCCGCCTCCCTGGATTCGCTCCTGCCGCGAGGGTTCCAGCCCGGCGCCCCCTGCAGCGGTGTGCCGCCTCCCTGGAAACCCTCCGCTCCGGTGTGCCGATCCTGCCCGATGCCTCCCTGCCCCACCGCCCCCTGCAGCGGCTCCCTCCGTCGAGCAGCCGGTGACGCCCAACATCGGCCACCAGTCCGTGGGTAGGCAGCGTCCACTCCCCCTCCCACCCACCAGCATGTGGCTCAATCTGAATCTTCATGTATTTGCTCTACTCTTTATCTGAATCTTTTTGCTTTGTTCAATGTCTTGCAACATGTTGTCTTCTGATCTTGCCCTTATTTTCTGTATAACCCGAAAATACATAGTCACCACTCACCAGCCACTCTGACATACATAAGTTTAAACTTTCAGTTGGAAACTGGTGGTGTTTAGTTTGCTTTTACTCATAGTTGTACAAGATATTCAGGATCCAGTCTAGTCAAGGTTATGCTTGCATTCCTGTTTTTTTTCAACGAGCCAGCCCATCATCGACTGAAAGTGGAAGGTTCGGAAATTTCAAGTTCTCTTGGAATTTTTTGACAACTATAGAATTTGTTAAAATACATCTAGATATTTAATCACTATGGGATTTAGTATAATTATGATGTTCACACAGATGGAAAATGTGCTTTGTTAACAACCTTATAAAATTTGGTATATTTATTCACAAACTTCTCATTGTTGTTACTAGTACAACTTAATGTCCTATAATGCAGTGGAGGAGTTGTTGACATTCTTTTTATTTGCTTGTGTGGATCAGGAAAATGGATTAGGACCAGTGGAGGAGCTCACCTGAAGCTCGCCGGAGTAAAAAGGTATCTTCCCCCCTTCTCATTAAGGAGCTTGTCCCGGTGATTTCAATTACATATTTCATTCAGTAGGTAACACTGAACATGCTACAATTCATTGGATTTCACTTGCTAGTTGTAATGATCACTCTGGTACTGAGCCACTAAGTATTGAGCGCACAAATGTAGTCAATGTTTCCCTTTGTAGGAGCAATGCTTTTACTTGTTGTATTGGTTGAAAGGTTCTCTTCTTCCTTGTTTAATTTTGCATGCGATTCATAAATAATATAACATCATAACTGTTATTCTCTGTAGGAATCTCATGATGATGATTGCCATAAAGTGTTCATGGATGACTTTGATCATAACTGTTTTTCAGAGGGTATGGGTATGGTATTGCATTTCTTCTTTGCCTTATATGTTATTTTCTTCATGGTCGTACCTGATGACCTAATGTCAAGAGCTTTGCATCTGAATAATATGGCTAATATGTAATAACTGAGTTATAGATTTTTGATTGTGATTTTATGTTGCGCAGGACTTCGACAAGGTGTGGTTGATCTTTGATTCCACGCAATCGAGGGAGTTCCGCAAGCTTGGATTTTGTAGATTTTCTTAGCTTTGCTGATAGTTAGGTGCAACTGGAAGTGGTCTCATTTTGACGTTGGGTTCCCTTGGTTGGTTAGATCGTGCAAGGCATCATCAGCGAGCTAGAGCAGCAGGGGGCGCTGCCAAGGAGCAACTCTAGAGTTTTCTCACCTGCCACTTGCTGTGTGCCGTGGTCAGTCCACATGAATGCCTCTAACTTGGTCTGCTAGTCCAGTTTGTGTTGCTTGTGGTAGAGTCCAATGTATTCGTCGAAACCTTATTATTAAGGGCATGTTTGGTTCGTGTCCTGGCCACTTTGCCTGGAGAAATTCGGTGCCTGAGTTGTGCCTGGAGAATATGTGTTTTGTGCCTGGGCAAGCTGGCCTGGAAGTGGGATGTTTGGTTGGTAGCCTGGCCTGAAAAAGTATTAGAGAGAATATTATAAGGCTAAGGATCTATACAAGCGTGGAGCCCATCAGCCCAGCCAATTATTTTAATATTAATCTATAGCCAGGCAGCACCAGGCATGCACCAGGCATCCGGAACGGATGGCCTGGGCCAGGCTAATGGCGATGCCACAGTTGGCTCAGGCTAACGACGATTCCAGGTTTGCTCCAGCCAGGCACATGTTCGATCGTTCAGGACGTTAACCAAACAAACACCAGGAAGGTTCTAGGCGAGTTTGTGGCCAGGCACGAGATGGCCAGGGTGCCAACCAAATTGACCCTAAGTTGCTGAAACTAGGTGCAGGCATTTGGACCTGGCTCTACCAGATCTACCTACGACCCAGCGATGCAACATGGGGGTTCAGAACCGGAGTCCACCCCAGCCCGGGTGGATCAAAATCAACACGGATGGCGCTCTCGACACACAGCTTCAGGTGGGAGGCGCAGGAGGAGTTGCTCCCTCACACCTCTCCTTCATTGGCGCATGGAGCAAACCAATCGCCGGTGTAACTGACCCCTTCAATGACGAAACTCTAGCATTGCGAGAGGGAGTGATATTTGCTCACACATATTTGCATCTCATACAGTAAGAACAGAACCATCAATACAAAATAAGCTTACAATGCTGAAAGTGCATCCATATCTAGACAGAAGCAACATCTACCATCGCAGAGACTGCAACTATGCAATTGCAGATTTTTTTGCTGCTCTATGTGGTAATATAACTATATAAGGACGGCAAACGGGTAGGTAAGGAGATGCCCTAGTACTTGCTTGCCATCTTGTTCGCCCTCTGGACGCACTCCAGGCTCCCCGGGTTGATGAAATCATCCTGCAGCATGCTTAGGTGCTCACCTAGCTAGCACGCGGTACAAGTATTCTTTTTGCATCTAACAGCTTGCAGCTGCAAAGTACTTTTAAGCTTTGCCTGTACAATTATAACAACAGAAAATTTGTCAAGCATCAGAAATATGAAGGATTTGAGAAAACCCAAATAAAGTCGATGAAGTTTTCACACCTCCGCGTGGGCCTTTCCGCCATTTTATTTCAACATCAATTTTATAAGTTTTTCTTGAGTTACTTTCAGCATCAATCTTGGGTTTTAATGTTTGACAGAAACAAGGTCAATTTCTGAAACAGGTTATCTATAGAAACGAGTTTTGCCTACATCTTACGCCCTTGTAGCAAGTTCAAGATTGACCCTGAGTGATACTAAATTAAATGAGGTACACCTGCTTGAGTTGAGCATGTTTCCATCTCACGATCAATGGATGTGTGTCAGAACAATTGTTTGTTATTTAGACAGATGAAACAAAGATATTAAAGCTAACCCTACTCCTTGTTTTTGACTGAGTTACATATCTATTCTTAACCTATAGAATTTTTTCACAATTATTTGTGTTGCAGTGCTAAGACCTTGGTTTAGACCGAGTTTATTTTTGCCTACTATAAATTTGACCCTTCAAATGTGGCAGCATGCACAACTATGATGACAAATTCAAGTAATGCTATATAAGAACAACAATAAAACTCAAACCCAGTGAGGACGAACATGCATTCACTATTTGGCTATAAAAACATTTGGTGCCGGGAACTTTGGCATTGTTTTTTCATTTAGCCAAAGTAGATGCCATCTTGCATCTACTCAAAAGAGGAGGAAAAATCATAACAATCAGGGCCACAGCTTTCATAAGTTGTTCGGTTTGCACATGTAAATCTGCTGCTGATGTGATCATTACTAATTTACTATTCTTTTGTTTCAGCAGAAGCAACACAACGACCTGGTCATGTTTTGAAGAATCGCATAAAACCTCGTACCGTGGTAAGACGAGACGGGAAGGAAGAGGACGACAAACTTACCAGTGTGAAGGCATTGTACATAGGCAGGAACTCCTTCATATGGTACGCGGTTTACCTCTACTGAGCTCGTTCACCTCCAGGCCGACGCTCCCGCCGGCGGCAGATTCCTTCGACCGGATCGTCGCCTCAGATCCTCGCGCCGCCGCCGCTGCCGCCATCTACGCAGTCACGAGAGATGGGATCGAGGGAGAGAGGGAGTGATTCTTTTTTTTTGCGAGATGCATGGGTCGTGGTGGTTAGGGGGAACGACTACTAATCGAGGGATTTCAGGAGAGGTGGGGTGCGTGAGTTACGGAGAGGTTGGAACTGGAACATGATAGCGTGCAGATTAGTCATTTTTTTCTTGCTCGTGTGGGCTAAAGGTGTACCGGTAATTTTGTAGGTATCACCTGAAATATCCTTCAAAAAACGATATCACCTGCGATTTGTTGTCAACAAATAAAATCACCTAATAAAGTATATACAACTCAAAATGGTATTTGCGGACCTGAACTACTAAAGTCGGTACTTGTGAGCCTGAACGAGCAAGATCCATATTTGTGAGCGTAAACGACTCATAGCGGTACTTGTGAGCTTCGACTAAGAGCAATACTTTTGACCTCGGACAACTATGGCTTGTGAGCCCGAACGACTCGAAGTGATTCTTAATGGTATGCGTGGGCCCTGACAATCCACGGTGATTCGTAGTGGTATTTGTTTGCACGGACGTGATATTTGTTTGCATGGACGATCAGAGTGACTAGTGATCGGTACCGGTATTTGTTTGCTCGGATGATCTAGAGTAATTAGTAGCGGTATTGGTGGCCTACATAACAGAGGGGAACGAGTGGTATTGGTGGGCTCGGATGACCTATAGTGGTACTTATGAGCCTGAACGACTTAGGTCTGACTTTTGGGCCCACAACTAGCACTATGGGTCACTCAACAGGTCATCCAAACCCACAACTACCATACCAGATAATCTTGACATACAACTAGCACAACTGGTCATTTGGTCCCTTGACTAATACTACATGTTGTCTCGACAAAATACTAACATTATGGGTCTTCCGGACCCACGGCTAGAACTATGGGGTTGTTCCACCCCACAACTAGCACTATAAACCATCCAAACCTATAACTACCAGTATGGGTAGACCGCACACATGATTAACACTATGGGGTGTTCGGGTCCAAAAGCACCACTATGGGTCACCCCGTTCGGCAACTAGCATGCACAATGAATAGTCTGGACTCACAACTAGCACTATTGGTCGTCCAAACCCATAACTACCAGTATGGGTAGACCGAGCACATGATTGGCACTAGGGGAGTGGGGTGTTTGGGTCCAAAAGCACCACTATGGATCATCCGGTCCGGCAACTAGCATGCACAATGGATAGTCCGGACCCACAACTAGCACTACTGGTCATCCAAACCCAAAACTAACAGTATGGGTTGTTCGGACCCACAACTAGCACTAACTCATAACTAACAATATGGGTTGTCCAAATCCATAACTGCACTACTGGTCATTTGGACCACAACTACCTTTATAGGTAGTCCCGACATGTAACTACCATTGGGGGTCATCTGCTCCACGCGTCATGCGGTCAAATATCTACTAGCATGAGTCGTCCTACTCCTATCCTACTACTATCACTATCGTTCGCCTGGTCCCTTCCAGCACTATGGGTCATTCCGGCATGTTGTGACCACTAAGCAGTGGTGGAGCTTGAAGGCCAACTCTGGGCAGGCTGGGCGGGCCAAAATGGAAGAAATAGCATGTGGGCTGGAGTTATAAGGCCCAACAGTAAACAAAGTAGTGTATAAATTTCAAAATATTGGGTGGGCCATGGCCCATCCGGCCTTGATGTAGCTCCGCCATTGCCACTAAGATCAGATAGTTATTGAGTTGTACAACATCAGAGTTGCTCATATATTGCATAAAATCCATGTGTATTTAAGTACGATAGTGACTTGTATGACATCATTAATTATGCAAGAAGCTAAACATGTTGGTCACTAAAAACTACATCAACATATATATTTGACAAATATTTGAGTACATGAGGAAATAAATCCGTCCATTCTCTCTAATACAGTACCAGATACACAACCTATATGGCCATATCGATTATCGTCCTTCGGTTCTTCTGTTCCATGTAGATCTTGAGTACATGCTCCGAAGTTCTCCATTTTAGTTTCTCGGCACATCATGCTACTATTTGATGACGAAGCAATACATCGATGGTGGTAGTGTTTGAGGAGTTCGCTGCCACATTCACACCAATAAAAAAAAATTGACTGGCAGGTGAAAGATGCAACACAAGTAATCCAACAATCTCACATACGGAAACAGTCTAAAACAACCATGCATGCAATTCAAATTAAAATGTACTGTATTACACACAAAGTAACTGATGTCGCGACAAAGAAACTACAGGATTTTTCTTGTCAACAAAATGCATTTAACATCAAGTTTGCTGCCATCATGTCCTACACAACAAAGAAATAAAATTACTCTAAAAGCTCCATCTGCTTGCAAAGCAATATTGGTTTCTTCATTGCTCCATGGTAGTTCCACCTTTTGTAATCTCAATTCTTTGTGGTGAAATCATATTCATGGGGCGATATTACTATTATTTTATCCACGTCAAAAAACAGAAATTTAGTCTAGATAACAAATATTTTAACATCTGAAGAAGCTTCTTTGGTGCTTACTTGTATACCACGTCTGCTGTTTATGGTAGAACAAGACCTGCAAGCATAAATGCCAACAGTTGAATATCCACCTTTCTCACAGTGCATTAGACGATTAATTTTGCCTCCATTCAAACATAATTCAGCTACCAATCAACCTGCTTGCAATTTTGTGAAGGGGTGGTCTTTGACTTCAATTTTGTGCCGCGAGAACAAGCCTGAAACCACACATTTTCCTTCACCTCTGAAGTTTAATAGTATACCAATACCATCAATGAAGAATCTGCAAACTGCTCACAGAAGTTTAATGGTTTCTGTCGAGAAGCAACAGTCAGATAGCGCGAGCATTGAACTGGACATACATTTTCTCTTCATGTCATAGTGAACTTGTAAGCATATTCACAAACATTACATCATCACTACTTGTTCAGAACAATCAGATCTGGAAATAGCTGAAATGAAAATTTTGGAGTCTCTGTACTCACAATTCAATAACATATTGAGAACCCATTCAAGTACGTGATTGGAAAAAAGAGCAGGTCATGCTGTTGTCTTGTTCTAGTTTTCAAATTATAACCGCATATGCATGATAGTAATCAGCGTTTCCAAATTGGAATCTGAAGGAACCAGATCATGAGTTGACTCACCAGAGTGGTAGTGCGAGAAGTAGCGTTGCATCCTCATCCTTGATCATCATCCTCCGTGTGATATGGGGGGCAGACGCAAGATCGAGCATGTGAGGACGGCAGTGCACGACGACGAGGCCTTGTTCAGGTGGAGGTTCCCGCGAATGATGCGAACGTGGGCCAGGTCCTCGTCGTCGTCCTCCCTAGCTGAAGCCATCAGCCGCCGCCGCCGCCGTTGTCGCCACAGGGGCAGCGAGATACGACGATGCTTGTGCGACGAGTCGGCCTCCGGCTAGAACATGTCTACGTCAAAGTCACAATCCCTGACCCTCTCGCGGTTCCAGGAGACCACCGGATCCCAGTCCCGACCGCCGGGGAGTGAGGAGCCGGCTGCAGGCACAAACCTAGGCGGTGGAGCTCTTTTACGGTGATTGGAGGAAAAACGGAAAATGAGAGAACCAGGTCGGCCAAAAAATTACAGAGACTATTATACCCTTTCTATAAAAAAAGTAAATCTTTAAATGATTTTCCTAGATCTAACGGCTAGAAAAATTCAGAGGTGGAGTTACACGAAATTACGAGTCGTAACTCTCCAATCACCGTAAAAGAGCTCATTAAAATGATGTTAACCAGGTATTTAAAAAATGTTAAGCATATGTAATAAAATTGTTCCTTATGTATAATCAAAATGTACATTATGCATGAAAAAAGTAGACAAGTGTAAAAAAATAAAAATGGAAAAACGATTAAAACCTGAAAGGAAAAAAGTGAAGGAAATCATACGTAAACAAAGGAAAATATACTGAAATTGGAAGAATAAAATACGAAAAAGGAAAGCCGAAAAACTGAATAAAAACCAGGTTGCATGCAATGGGAAAAAACCAAAAAAATAAAAAATGTACAATGTTGGGCCAGCCCACTATTTCCTACGCGTAGTGGATTCCTTAGGAATCAGTACGAGAGAGAAATAACCATCGCGGTCTTATTCTGGAAGAGAGTTTTCTTTTTAAAAAAAGCAAAAAACTGTTCGCTCCACAAGCCCACTGAGTTTGTTTTGCCATTCCGTCATGCATTACTTGCCTTTTCTTCATCGGGCCGCACGTCCCTATTCTGGATGTGTTTTGACTTTTGACGGTCAAAGCATTCGACATCCAAACTGTTCTTGCTCTCACGTACAAAAATATATACTCCCGCACCGATGTGCTTCTATCTTGGGCGCCATCGGGGAGGAGCTCACCTCATTTACCCCACCAGTGGCGGAGCCAAGAATTTGCTCCTTGGTATTCCTTGCAATAGAAATATAAGATATAATTTTTTGTGTGTGTGCAATAAGCTAGCAACATCAATGAGTTAATGACCTATATCAATATTAGTAGCAAAATATCGTTGTGGCAATATCAGTCTCTAACAGTTAAGAAAGATTACAAAACAACAAAGGAAATTACAATATAACTCATTTTGTTCCTTAGTTGATTCTTAACATATTTCATTAGGAAAAATTATACCCTTTTAATGTTAGCAGTAGCCCGCAGCGTTTCTCCTTTGGGTAAAAAAAAATCAAGAATTGGCCTCGCAAGCTTCTACTGTTTTACGAAGAGTGATCGGCGCATTAGATACCTTCTCCGGAAGAGGTGTCGCAGATACGTAGGTGACGCCGCGAAGTAGTCTTGCATGAGCATCATGTTCGCGAGATGGCGGTTGCAAGGGATGCAAAAACGGCCGACAATCGATCCTTGCCGTCTCCTTCTGTTCCTATCCTCGAGCTCCTTCACGGCGAGGACCACCACCACCATATGTTGTCGATTGTTCTCGATCAGCGTCTCTATGTTCGATTCGTCGGACGAGGACGAATCCTCGAGAAAAAATTCCTCGCAAGGGCTCAAATCCATCTACAAATCGCAACCGAGCTCGCATGAACAGAAATCGTTTGCTAAATCAAACTTGAAGGGGTAGAAAAGGACTCACCGGTGGATCCAAGGCGGGCAGCGACTCGCGGCGGTCGATCCGAGGCGGCGGCGACCCGAGGGCGGCTGGGCACGGCGGATACGGGGCGCCAGCGAAACGGTGCGCTGACGGCGACAGTGGCGAGTGGCTGCGGAATGGGGGAGGGAACATGCGCGTTGCTGAAATTTCCCTCCCGCCAACTGCTTTACCACTATACAGGGCACCGATAGGGCAGGGGGAAACCTGTGTTTTCGCGGGTCGTGGTGGAGGGCGTGTGTGGCAATTTGCCGCGCCCCTCAAAAAAATTTAAGGTTTAAGGGTGTTTAAGGTGTCTGTGCAGGTTGCTTTTTCCGCACAAAACTATAAAAATTGACGGTTATTTTACAGTTCGGCGCGATATAAGGGGTCTGCTAGAGATGCTCTTAGTAGGTTGCCGACAGGACGAGTACGTAGATGCATTTAGGGGAGCAGGCCAGGAAGGTACACATGGAGTGGATTGCATACAGGTTTCAACTTGTGGGCTATGGCTGGACCGGTGTGTATATTGTATATACAATACATACATATATATAATATTTTTCCTGCTAAAATCATTGGTATTCCATGGAATACCAAGGAAGACCCCTGGCTCCGCCAATGTACCCCACTACCATCACTGGATGGCATCATCCAGAGGTTGGTGTGTCGCGCTGGTGAATGTTCTGATGAACATGATAATTTTCTCCTCCGTTGCAACGCACGGGCATATGTGCTAGTATATTCAAAATATAGACATTTTGGTCTAGTTTATATGAAATCCGGCCGTGTTTGCACGAATTTCGTTTGGTTGGTTCGAACTGTTGTCAAAATGTATGCGGCTACGTTCGATGGTGCCTCCCGCATTTGTGACCGCGGGCTAGTCCCTCCTGTCCGCAGATGAATGCGGGAGGAAATCTGCGATTCGGCGTTGGAGATGCCCTAAGGGCGTCTCCACGCAAGCCTTCAGAACAGACATCGTAAATGTCCGCAGACATATAGGAGAGGGAGCCATGCAATGGTATCCTGCACATTTTTCATAGTTGTCTGGTCCCATCCAATGGCATTCCCTGGTTTTTGAAGAGAGAAAGAGGGAAGAGAGGAGAGGACTTAGTGTGTGGGGCACATGGTGACTTTTGGTTTGTCATCTGGATGTCCAGACTCCTTCATTGCTCTAGGAGATTTTCTTTCAATATAGTGAATTTCAGACTTGTAGTCTGATACATGGACTTTTTTTTTTGACAATATGAATATATTAATATCGCGGAGATACCAATTACACCCAACATCTGCAACAACGGAATGTCATAAAGACATTATGAATGCACACAGCCAAACGACAAAAAAGAAGAAAAAAAATCCTGCTACAGTGATGGTACATGGACATTTAAAAGACCATGTTGGATGATAAAAGAAGTCCGGACACTGTGATCCAAAAATATGTATAGGTGCACTTTGAGAGTCTACTTTGAAGATGCCCTAAACTCACAAAATGGCACGTCTAGAGTTTTTAAGGAGCACACGTTCCGGTTTGTAAAGACCACGCGTGTTCCTAGATTAACAGCTCAACTAATGTAATACGAGTTGTTTATCATTAGAAAGTAGGCCATTATAACTTTTTAATGGTACAATTTTTGTGATATATAAGCTATATTACATTGGTCAAATTCTCAATCAGGGACACAGATGAGTCTTCCAAACCAGGAGAGAGGGAGTATAACGAAGCGGTATTAGCAGATCTTCGCTTAGCACATGGGTGAATGGATCACCCAATTTTGCAAATGAACCCTCACTGACAGGTGCAAAATTGCCCCGAGTGACGAGTTTTACAACCAAATTCTATTTGACAAGTTTGTCAAAATAGGGGCACAATCATGCATGTCGCTAGTAGCTAAAGTCAGCCCAATTCGATGCTTCCCGTTATTCATTCATTGCGCCCCTGCAAAGACTTTTTTTAATTTCTGGTCTTATGTTTTTTTCTCTGGGTTTTCCTTTCCAGTTTTAATGTCAGATGCCTAAAAATGTCGGTAGAGCAGCGGCTAACAATATATTACACTCGTTGGTCAGCAAAAAGAGCAAGCCGTTAGGATTAAAAGAAATCAGACCGCTGAAAATGCATGAAAACGAGACCCGGCGGCCACAAACACTAGTAGCCTGATATGTCCGGAAAGATGTTCAGTTTTAATGTCTTTGAAAGCAAAAGAAGCCAGCCGAGGCAGGGATTAAAAGAAACCAAACGGCAAAAAATGCACAGAATTGAAAATCCGACGGCCGCAAACACTAATAGCATTAGATGGTTTGAAAGATGCACAATTTTAATATCTCTAGATATGATACGTATGGTAAAAATCCCTAGAGATATACAAAGAAGTAAAAAAACTACTATTTGCTTTTTCATAGGAGAAATCTACATTTTGGCCACTAGAAAGAAGAAAAGTACAACTCTAGTAAGTCCCAGAGGGACAAAACATCGAGTCCGTCGTGGATCAGCTAAAGGCTAGCCCATAAAGGGAGGAGCTCGGTCGATTTGAACAAGGAGAGTAGACCGTTACAAACTCAGATTGATATAGTTAATTGTCTACATGTGCGCCCGACACCCCTTTTGTCCAACCGCCACAATTACATTGATCAAGATTTGTTTCCGATTGACATTGCAACTTACTAGACGAACGAGTAAGTTTGTACCCTTCTAGTTTCAAGTACTACAAAAGCTCATCGCTATCCTATTGCCGACTGGTCAAGTTAACTAGTTCATACTTTCGTCCATTGTTGTATGACAAACTCATCAGCCGCGCTTGTGGCCGTTCAAGAAACCTCATTGTAGACATGTCTAATTTGATTGTCGTCGGCTTTTCAGTGGATGTAAGGGCAGCGACAACCTTCGATGGTCATCAACGCCAAGGCGCCAACCTAGCCAGTAGGAACAACTTCAAAACCGAAGGTAGAAACATGAATTGTATGAAATAAAATCTTGTTTTATACTAAAATGCAATAGGATATTCTAGTTTTTGTGGTCATAAAGAAATTTATACTAAAATTTTATACTTTATTGTACATAATTTAGCATATTGAGTGGTAATGAGTACATTTTTTTATTACTTATTGGCATTACTTAAACATATAACAAAGTTGTTACATATAAGATTTAATGGTATTTGTCAAACAACCGTAACATATATTATTGAGAAAAACTTGTGTTGTGCTAGATTTAATTGTATTTTATAATAAAATTGTATTCTTCATTTATTTTTTGGCAATTGCGTCAAGTACATCTCGTGTATCATATTTATGATAGAAATGTCTAAAGCATTTGGCCTGAAAGTTATCACAATAGCTATTTTTAGTGTTTGATTAGGTAAGTGTACTTGTAGAAACTTGTAGGGCGTAAATTGAACCGTTGGCATGATTGTTTTAACTCTTCTTCCTAGTCAAATGTTTCTTGCAATTCAAGATAAGTTTAGTAATAAGCTAACAACACGATATTTGGTATTGAAATACGTTTAGTATTCACCGGCAAATAAAAAATGTAATGAATTTCGGAGGCACTTGTAGAGGATAAACTAACACCCAGTGTCTCTTCTCAAGTTGGACATTAATAGGTAGCCTTTCAAATATGTTCGATGGGAACATTTGCTCGATCTTATGCGGAGAAGAAGGTTCCCTTCGACGTGTTTTGATTGGTTGGCATGGTGTTCTAGGCAGCTAGCATGGTTGCATGAGAGATGTCTTTGTCAGGGGGATACTTGTGGCCGCTCTTGTTTGTTCTTGCTATTTATCTACTTCAACACGTTCTAGCCATGGCCACGGCCAATGTTGCCCTTGACAGATTGCGAGGTCGGGATACTTGTCCCGGCACCTGTTTATACACAGACAATGCAACTTTTTTTGTTGTGCCTGCTGATCCACTTATGCACATTCTAGACTTGTATGAAAAGATCCAGAGCTTGCTTTGGGTGGGTTAGGGCTATCTTTGCGATGATGTACATATGGATAGTTTCTATGATGTGACTACCATAGCAATGAAAGATTGCAATTGTTTGGTTCTCTCCTTGGATTGAGGGACACCAGCTGAAGGATGTCATGACGTCCATTTTCGCAAGCTCTAAGTGCAAAAACCCGCAAAAAAAACTCAAAGTGCCAAAAGATCATTGCTAACAGAGCTTTGGAGCATAGCCACAGGATTAGCAACATCAATTTCAGCTTGGGTCTCTCGGCCCAACACATCAATTACTATTTGTTAATCTATGGGTCAAATTGCAAGACACCTACCTGGCTACCTTAGCAACGACATCGTCCACAGGGGCGGAGCCAG
>NC_057800.1:61608624-61611984 GCF_018294505.1 Triticum aestivum | reverse complement strand
GACATAAGACAAAAATATTTCAAGTCTTGAATATTGTATCGATATCAAACATGTAATAGTATAAGCTTTACAATAAAAAGACTACATTTCTACTAGTTTGAATGCAGATCTACGCCCTCCAGCCGGTCGATCAGACAAATCAATAATCTCATTAACATTGAACTTTGCAGCTATTTCCTTCCCAATGTATACAACCATGTAAGGTCGAACAAAATCGTCACCCATTTTACTTCGGAGACGTGTCTTGATAATGCTGAAAAAGCTCTCTCCGCAGTTGCAGTTGACACCGGGAGAGTGATGACCAAGCGCAATAATCTATCAACCATTGGATACACAGAGGCTTTACCTGTTTTATGCAATGCAACGGTCAAATCAGCCAGTGATGACGAAGAATTCAGCTCTGGATGGTTGCAAACATCTAACTGATAGTGTGGAAGTTGTGACTCCAGGCGAGCCTGCTCTTGACTAGAAAAATCCGCTGGATAGAATTTGTCCACAAGCATGCAAATCTTTGATATGTCAAACGAGTCATGCCTTGGATCCAAGGATGCACAGAGTGTCATTAGCTCTGTTGTCTGAACGCTAAAACGGTCATTTAGCTCAACCAGTTGTTGATCTATCGCCACATTGAACACATCTGCTTTGTAGTGGTGAAGCACCGTGATGTTATTATGTTTATTCCGAGACTTAGTCACATCAACATACCTGTAAATTACAAATACAGTATATGTGTTAGAGTAAAGCATATGTGATCAATATTATTCTATTATACAGTAGAGGAAAGGGAGTAAGGGACATACTTGCGACTCATATCGGGGATCTCAACTTCATGCTTCACACAAAAGGTCTTAACCTCCTCTATGAGAGGTTCCCATCCTTCCTCTCTTAGATCAGCGAGGAGCACCTTAGTGTTAGAGAGTATCTAATGCATTCAAAATGTCCATAGATTTCTTCTGGAGTGTTTGGCACAAGATATCTGTGATTTTCATAATCCTCTCCATGAGGTGCAAAATGAACACAAAATCAAAAGAAACAATTATCCTTAGGGCGCCTCCAGCATCTCCACAGGAATATTGTGTCACCGAACGATCATTCGCTATACTTCGTAGGACTGTAATTGTGGCACCAAACATCTTCCTCAAGCTCCGAATTGACTTGAAGTGCGAACTCCATCTAGTGTCTGCTGGTCTCTGTAAAGAACCTATCTGGTTTGCCCCTTTTCCCGTATCAAGATCCCCCAGTTCAATTTCACGTGCAATTTCGGTGGCTTGAGTTGCTAGTAACTCATCATTGCGTTTAGGTGAAGCACTAACAACATTTATGACAAAATTGGCATGTTGAAAAAAATTATGCACTTCATGTACCTCTCGTGATGCTGCAACAAGGGCCAATTGAAGCTGATGCGCCATACAATGAATGTAATATGCATAAGGGCACGCCTTCAGAATTAAAGCCTTCAATCTGTTCCACTCCCCTCGCATATTATTGGCCCCGTCATAGGCCTGACCTCTGATATCTTCCACATTTAAATTGTTATCTGCTAGAACAGTGCAAATTGTCTCCTTGAGAGTCAATGCAAGAGTGTCATTCACATGAATGACATCAACAAAACGCTCTTGTATGAACCCTTCAGTGTCAGGAAACCGGAGGACCAACGCCATTTGCTCTTTCTTGGATTCATCGCGAGCTTCGTCAACCATTATACAAAATTTGCTATCACCAATTTCTTCTCTAATTGTTCTTTGCACCTTTCGAGAAAGTATAGCAAGAATTTCCTCTTGAACCTGATGAGATGTGTACTTTGCGTTTTCAGGAGCATTTTCCAAGACAACATCTTTCACCTCCTTGTTATAAGAAGCCAAAAGTTTTACCAGTTCTAGGAAATTACCCCGGTTAATGGATCCCGGAGATTCATCATGCCCTCTAAAAGCACAAGCCTGGAATGTTAACCACCTGCATCATGTCATATAATTGTTTTGTTAGGATACTACAAGATATAATATTTTAATTATTGTAACATAAGATGGAAGAAAATTATTGCTTACCGGATGGAATCAATTGTAACTTTGAGCCTTAGCCTTGCATCTAAAATCGTTTTTGCGGTTGCTTTCCCATACACCTTATCAATATGAGTCATGCTGTTTTTGAAATTATCATAACAACGAGCTGAGAAGTTATGGGCTGAACCAGCATCTTTACCCATATGAGTTAAAAAAGCACACTCTTTCCCATTATTCACCTTCTTCCACCTATCAAAGCCCAAAACAGTAAATGTTTCTGAGCCGCACTTCCCAATCGGCTTTCTTGAGAAGAGGAAACAATGGAAGCAATATGCACGCTTTGTGTAAGGTGAAAACTCAAGCCATTCAAAATCCTTGAACCAACTGTACTGGAAACGCCGACGATGTTTTGGTGGATCATCATTATATGGATACTCTCTCATGTATGGCATGTATCGGCCTTCAGAAATATAGAATTGGCGTGCTTCATTTTGCTTATCAAGAGGGAGTTCCCAAATCTGTTTGCGCTTTCCAGGGTCTCGCTCGAATGGTGTGCTTCCGATTCTTTGTTGTTCTAGAACTTCTACTTCTACAGATGCCTCAATATTTTGCTTGGGGGGTGGCATATCAACTGAATTGAGATTGGGGACACTGTTATCAGTGGGTTGCTCTGTGACATCGACCTCCACGGTTGCATTTGCATTTTCAACTGTAGAGTTTGAAGCAATTGGCTTGAAAAAATTACTTATCGGTGGTGTCTTCTTCTTCCTCATGACCTATGCAGTTCTTATATAAGTACAAAGCAGATATGTAATCTGGAATTGATGTGACAAGTGCCAAAATATACTAAGTCACTAACCACTAAGTAGTAAGTACTAACAGTTGATCAATTGATTTATTGAATCAAACTGACGAGTAGTATGAACCTGACAATAATACCTCCTTCTCTGATCACGGGACAGGATCAGTTAGGAATTCGGTGTGGGCTTGTGGCGATTCCGTGCGGCTGCCTGTACTGGATTGATGCGCGGTCAGCGGCAGCTTCGCGAATCAGCAATCGACGACGGGCGAAACACGGCGGCGCGACGCCCGGCGGCCGGCGTCAATGAAGCCCTAGCGCTAGCGGCTAGCGGCGCGTCGCGGACGAAAGAGTCCAGGTCTCCAGGAAGCTAGTCGCGTGCGTGTCGTTCATCGTTGATTGATTGAGATGTGGATGCTACCAGCGTATACATGCGTAGTATGCAGGCTGCAGCCTCGGCCCTTGGCCCTTCTTGCGTTTTGGGCTTGACATGAGTTTAGCCCATGCACTAATGGCCTGATGGCCGGATAATTATGCCTAAACTATTAGTACTAGTCCCCG
>NC_057800.1:61459107-61608168 GCF_018294505.1 Triticum aestivum | reverse complement strand
CTCTGATCGTCCAGAACCTCACCACTTCGGGTAGGTACCCCGGTGTCGTCTGCATACTATACACAACTTGAGACAACTTATGTTTTGGTTTTCATCTTTTTTGTGCGGCTGACTGGTTGTAAGTGAAGAGGGTGGCCGAGTTGTGGCTATGTCAATTGTGTAAAACGGAAGGGAGTCAGCCGCACTTCTGTTGTTCAAGTGTAGATTTCTAGGTGCATTTTGGTTGAGATTAAAGTTTGGCTATGCCTTGATGAGATCAATACCAAGCATTGCAACAAGTTCAAATCGGTCATGGATTGGTGGTGTTCCATGATCATCATCAATGGCATCATGCCCGTCGTTTCAAAAGGATACACCAAAGCTCATTTCAAAACTAACTGCCGATAGAAGCAGCTAATTCAAGACAATATATGAAGAGAAATAGGAAATGTGGCAATACATATAAATTCAGAGTCTCAGGTTAGCCGGCCAACTGTTCTCTCCACCTGCACGGATTTTACATTGAAGATAGTATATACGCACGCATGCATACAAAAGTACTCCTCGGAATCAAAATATAAGACACATTATTATTATTATTATTATTATTATTATTATTATTAAGAAAAGACGTTTTTTGACGCTCAAAAATCATTTTATATTTTGATACCGAGGTACAATACGTCAAACAGAAGGCCCGGCCTAGCTGTATACCAAATACAATGCGTATAGCGGGAAGCCCTCCCTGGCCGAAGGCAAGGAGACCACACTGTGGACCAACTTGTGGTTGGATGGTTAGCAGGACAATAGTATCACCTGACCATCAGGTTCAAATCTTGATGCTTGCATTATTTCTGGATTTATTTCAGGATTTCCGACGATGCGCGTTCAATGGGAGTAGACGTTCTCGTCGACTACAAGGCGCCTGTGCTGACTTGGTCAATCTTAAGATGATATGTCGGCTCAGTCTCTCGCATGTACTCATAGGGGTAGGGTCTGCGTATGTATTCATGCGGATGAGTGTATGTGTGTGTATATGAACGCCTACGTATGCGTATGTACCGTGTTCTAAAGAAAAGGAAATCCTACTTTGGAAAAGATACTTTGCTTTGTGCCATATAAAAAAATGGAAGAAGAAAAAAGAAAGGCGTGGAGAAATCTTATCTGTATGTCGGCCGGCCACGGGA
Organism: Triticum aestivum; assembly: GCF_018294505.1. Classification (NCBI taxonomy): domain Eukaryota; kingdom Viridiplantae; phylum Streptophyta; class Magnoliopsida; order Poales; family Poaceae; genus Triticum; species Triticum aestivum. The sequence continues at coordinate 61,607,002 of NC_057800.1, read as the reverse complement.
AAGAAGTAGAATACGAGTCCAACTAACAAGTCCGAGAGGGAGACGGTCGAATGGATCGAGCTCGTGCTGACCGACCGACTCGGATCGACACATACGTTCGATCGCCTGCATATATTGCCGCCGTCTAGCTTCCACGATCTCATCAGGTCATCGAGAGCGTACGTGAAGTCCTCGACGAGCACCACACCCCCGCCCACCGGTCGACTCCACCAAGAGCGAGCGCAGTTCCGGCGAGGGGACATGTCCGTCCGCCCATAAATACTGCGCAGCCCTTCTGGCGCTGGTGGGGGCAGGGATGATCCTAGAAGAGCAGGCGCAGTCAAGTAGACGTCAAGCCAGACAACAGCAACAGCTTCTGGACCTCAAGGCGGAGCTGAAGAAGCAGGAGCTGCGTCAACAAGCTGTGCAAGCGCAGGTCAACGTGCTGCTCAAGGAACGCAACGGGAGCTAATCAACCTGTACGATCTCCATTACATTTTTTTCAGGGATCTCCCTTACCTTGTTTAGTTTATTATGAACGGAATAAAATGATTGATTTGTACTCGTGATTACTAGTCCCTTTTCTTTTTTTGACAATTGTTTTTCCTTCCAGCCAATACCAGCGTCAGTATATCTTTGAGAAAATGGAACATATCAGGGTGTGCCCTAATTCACAAAAATGATTTACATCTAAGTTTAGAAGTACAAAGCATCTCAAACATAACAAAATTACATCGACATTCCAACACCACCAAACAACCAATACAGCCGCCAGAACAAGCCGCCGCCGCTCCCCTATCGAACCCAGCTTGACCTTGTCAGTAACAACCGAGTCTTCATGCACGTGCCCCTAGGGACTGGCACTCCAAAGCCGCAGTCGTCGCCATTGAACCCATTAATAGATCCAAATCAACTGATACCAAATCTCGCCACACGACGAGAAACATTAGCCTCACCGCCCGAAGGAGACATCAGGAATCTACGCCGAAGCCCCGACGACTATGTCCAAATGGACGAACTCGAAAGACAAAAGAAGCCATCCGTCCGAGCGCCGCATCTGCGAGGACTAAGGAAACCTAACCTAAACTACCACTAGGAGAGGGGGCACCAGGATTCTCCTCTCCATCACCGATCGCTAGAACAGCAAGCAAAGAGGAAGCGAATTCACGAGCTCATCGGTGAAGTTTCAAGAGGAAAGTTTGCCCTACCGTCAAGCGTTAGGGGAGGAACCTAGCTAAAGGCAAAGTAACATTCATTGTTTTGTATCCGTAAGAGCATCTACAGCTGGCCACCTCAAATCGGCCTGACCGGTCATAAAATTTGGACCCAAATGGGCACCTCAAAACGAGTGTCGAACGAGCGGGCTAACTGACACCCCTCAGGGCATCTACAATGCCAGCCGCCTGACCGGGCGCTTATGGAGGAAAAAAGTTAATATTACTATAAACAAAAAAAGATCTAAGAGCGCTACTCTCCAACGGCAGGCGCTAATCTTGGGCGCTAATTCCACGGCAATTAAACTATCTACGCGTCTCATGTGGGTTAAAAAGGAAGGAAGCGCCGGCGCACATCTTTGCGTCCCGCGGCGTCCGATGCGAGGACTTGATTGCCTTAACTGCCAATCGACCGGAAGATTGATAGGAAAGTATTCCTGGCGTCTCGCTAAGCGCCTCGCATTGGACATGCCCTCATGCTACCACGCCACGCCATATTCGCACTGCCACGCGTTGCCACCCCACCCCGCTGACACGTGATGCTGCTCCGCCTCTATGTCCCGCTGATCACCGTCACACCAAAGTTCACGGCCGCATCACCGCTCACCCGTGTCACTGATCTGCGGGCCCTAGGTCTGTTTATTGAATAGAAAAAAAAGGAAATATGTTTTTTAGGAGAGCTGTTGGAGTTGCCCTTGGATGTGCAACTTAGGTCACATCTAGATGTGCTTTAGCAAAACAATTAGAAAAGCATGTCTCCATAAACCAGAATACTGGGAAGCGCACAGAAATGATGGAACCGCTGATGCACCGGCGAGTGGACCTATCAAGCCAAATAACGGGTGCAAAAATGTGGCAAGAGGATACAGCACACTAGCTCAAAACATCCGAAAGCACCGCAAGCGTACAGTAGGCACCAAAATGGGAAGGCTACAGCCATCATTCATTCACGCAGCCACTAAATTACACAATGCGCTCCGGAGTACACCATTTTGAGGGGCAGCCAAAATTTATTACCCTATCGACACGCTGTGAAAGGCGAAACCACCTTTCTGAAACTCAGATGCAATCTTTCCGTCGCCGCGAAAATGCTGATCGCTACGCATTGTAAGAGTGAGGAGGTAAAGTGGAGAAATGCACAACACAAAGAAAAAAACGGTGTGGTCAATTGGGTCAGCTGCCTTTCTCAAGATTCTCAGCTTCTCGCCGCTGCCTCTCTTTCGCCTCCTCGCGTAATCTGTCCTCCTCTCGCCTCAACGCTTCGGCCGCCTCTTCCTCGGCCTCCTCTCGCTCCCTGCGCTCATCCTCCGCGTCCTCTCTTTCATCAAGATAATCAAACTCCTTTTCTGCAGCCATAGCCTTCACTATAGGATCCCGCAGCTCGGATATCAAACCTCCACCAACCTTGTACTCCTGCTCGTCGCCGACAAGGAATAGCCGCTGGTCAGGGCCTGTCGCCATCGGTATGTCAACAGCAAGCAGCTTCATGTCATACTGCAAACGAATTAGAGCAAGGTCAGAAAATTTGCTGTCATTGGGATAATAATACCATTCGTTTACTACTTTCTCAAGCAGGATGAGATCTTATGTTAGCTCTCTTCATACATGCAGTAGTATATAATACTAAAAGCAGTGATTTCTGGATGGCAGGGAATGGGCAAACACCAAAACTAACTATTTGAATACAAACGACCAGTCGATCATAATGTTGTATGACAGAAATATCATCTTTCTATGATAAACTTCGTTCATTTCTGCATAAGGGCTGCCAAAAAAAAACTGACGTAAGCACAAGATTGTGCATTAAGTTTGAAGAGTAACCAACAATTTGGTGGAAATTTTCTTCACTTAACTCTACCTTTGGAATAAATTGTTCAAGTTTTCACTCACACACTAATGGTCCGGTACTTAATTATATGGTCCATGCATAAGTACCAGACTGTTCAATCTGGAGGTACTGAAGTAGAGGTTTCTACAAAATAGAGAAGAACATTTTAAATACCTGTCCTTTTTTCTTCTTGACCTCAACACTTACAAGACCCTTTCTTTCTGATCCTTTGATGGGGAAGATAAGAAAGCACCGTTTGCCACCAACCCTAAATTTGAAGTCCTTTAGTTTAGGGCCTCCACCAGACATAACATATGCTCTGACATCAGTGCCAGCTAAGGGCGCACCCATCACTTCAAGGATTGCAGCAGATGTATTGAGCTTTGTCATTGCAATCCTGTAAACCTTGTCAGGATTTATGGTGAACCTTGCACGTGCGTACATGCCCTATGACAAACATAGACAAATGAAATCATTTAATTTCCCCAAAACCATCGCATCATCTGTCTAGCAAAGCTGCACAAAAAAGCCTAGATTGCCAACTATACCCTTCTATGAGTAATCAACATGATACTATAGCAGAGGATAAAACAAAAAAGGTGCAGAAGATAAAACAGAAGGTGCCACTGAAATTTTGTGATGAGCTATAACGTGCTGCAGGTGCAAGTAGACTACTTATTGTAACTTACCAGTTTACGAATTCACACACCCTAGTATTTTTACACTCTGTCGCTGCACCTCAGCAAACAAAATACTCTTCACCATAAACTTAATATGGACAAGGCCATGAGCACCCAAAAGTCAAGGCTTCTATGTTTCAAGGGATTTTCTTAGCATTTGGAGGATGCAAACCACAATATTTTGATTTTTAGGACTACAATCCGCAATATTTTTCTATGACCTCCTCTGCTCTATTTCATAGCAAAATTTCCATCGTCTAACGCATCTTGAGAAGAATACTAGTTTTCTGATGGTGCAACCAAACATAATCTCAAGAGGGTGTGAAACTACAATCCTACATTGTCTCTATTCCTGCATTTTTTTCAATCATATGAATCAAAGAGGCCCAAATTACTGTAGCGTCCATGCGGACCAAAAATGACATAAATATGAACGAGCGACGGTATTATAAGTATGCCTGTCCTGTACTCTGGTTTTGTGATTAAACTTCTACTGACATTTTGAAACACAGCATAGGCCCTTGATTTGTTGCCCTACATGGTAAAGCACCATGTGCGTACCAATTCTCAATGAATATCCACATAGTGGATTCTGATGCATCATCTACAGTTAATGACAAAATTTACTTTATGAACAATAGAAAAATTTGTTTCTTGAGCAATCAAAGGTGCAAGTACAGAATGAAAGTAATGTGTCCTATGGTTTTCTGGAGGTGCAATCAAACATCATTTCAATCCCCTAGGACTCAAGAAGGCGTGATACCGTAATCCTACGTTTTCTCTATATTCCTATAAAAAAAATTCATGGTAATCAAAGAGGCCCAAATTACTCATGCGCACCAAAATGACAAGACACATGAACAGGCGACATTGTTATAAGCATGCCTATCCAGTACTTTGGCTTAGCAATTAACTGGCAGTGATATCTTGAAACAAGGTGTACACTCGATTTGTTGCGCTATATGGTAAAGCATCATCTGCGAGGGCAGTAGTTGCCAGGGCAATCAACCACTATCTAAGAACCCAGTACCACTTCTCGATGGACATCCACTTGGTGAATCCTGATCGTTCCTCTATGTTTAAGAACAAACTGTATGAGTCAGTGCATTTACCCTACGAACAACAGACAGTGAATTTGGTTCTTAAGCAATCCAATGTATAAGTACAAAACGTAAGTAATGGCTGGTGGCAGCTCAGATGTAATGGTAAATCCAAAGGAAAAATATCTTCACACTGATAGCACGGTAATATGGTATGATCTGCACATTTCTAGCATGGGATGCCAGCCCATCAGGGTGAACTGGTCTCTTTTAGGAACAGTGTGGCAATTTTGGAAGCATGGCATATACTGCACAGTTTGAAAGGGAAAAATACAGTGGCATTGCAATCCCTACGAAATGAACCGCCTAGAATAATATTGAAGGTTACCCAGAATACCTCACAAAGCTAGATTGTGAGCATAGCCCCGTGACGTTACTGGAATAGTTTCGCCATTTGTGCACTACTATATGTCCGCTAGTTAAACCTATCCGAGACATTGGTTATGTGCAATAAGTGGACCAGAATATACTGTTTCACTGCTCCCCCTCCCTCCCGCGGCGCTCCCGCGAGCGCCCGGGGGGAAAACCCTAGCGCCGCCTCCAGCCCCCCCCCCCCTTCCTCGAGCCTTCCTCCCCTCGCCGCCGCCTCGACGTACTGGCGGGCAAAGCCCGGCCAGTGCTGGCGGCGGCGGGGCCCTTTCCTTCCCCCTCTCGGCCCGGCAGGCGCGGGCTTCCGGGTCGGGCGGCGGCGTGGCGGCAGCAGCTGGCGGCGGCGACGCGAGTTGTGGGCGGCGGCGTGAAGGGGCTGCACCGGAGGTGGTGCGCGGAGGGCTCCGGCGGCGGCGTTCGGCCAGATCTGGGACCTGCCGGCGAGGGCCGCGGATGGCGTGGGCTGCGGGCGTCCGCCCCTACCATGGCCTCGGCTGGTGGTGGTGGAGGCGCAGCGGCGGTGGCCGGTGGGCGTGCTGGTCGGGATTCAGTCGTCCCGCCGGCTGGACGACGACGGCAGGGCAGATGGGCTCCCCGGTGAGTATTCTTGGCGTTCGGCGGCTGTACTTGGGGTCCCTCTTGCCGGTGGTCGAGTCTGCGTCGGTGGCCTTGCGCCGTGCTGCGTCGGCCGCCGAGGTGGGGCGGCACAGGGGTGTGTCCGGTGGGGAGGCTGGCTGGAGGGATGGATGGCGCCGACTTGCTCGGGTCCCCGTCACTGGCACAGGGGTGTGCCGGTCCGGATGCGTCCGCTCCCCCACCTCCCCCTTTCCCCGGCCGCGTGTTGGCTGTCGCAGCTCCGGTGATGTTCAAGGCAGGATGGATGCTGCGGTTCGTCGGTCAGTGGTGTTCCTTTGGTGCAAAGTTGATCTCTTTGGATGGTCTTGGGGGTGTCTGGATGTTGGGCGGCGGCCCTGGCGGCGGGAGGCGTGGCGTTCGGGGGCGGAACCTGCGTCTCAGGTGCGGACGAGCAGCCATGGTTTCGCGGGGGACGTGGCTGCGGGTGGTTGGCGGAGCAGGGGTGTGTCGGCGGGGTGCGAGCACCGGGGCTCATCACTTGCCCAGTCCTTTTCTGGCCGTCGGTGGCGGCGTCCGTGGACGTCGTATCCTTCTTGAAGGCTCCGTCGCGGTGCTCCCACCCCCTGCGTCGCTCCGGGTGAAAACTTGATCTGCGGATCGGACGGTGGCGGCTATTCGTGGTCGTACCCTTCTGGTAGGCACCGTCTTGGAGTCCTTGCTTCGTCATGGTCCATCTCACCCCCTCGGTGGCTCCAAGTGGTTCTTCGTAGCTCATATTATGTTTGCTTGGTTGTGTCCGGGTGGTGTGATGGTGCTCGGCACCTTTGTATCTAGCCTTGGGTGTGTTCGGTGTGTGTCGTGGTGGCGTGTGTTTGTTTGGCTCGCTCAGATGTATGTGATGTTGTTTGCTTTATAAATATAAAGCGGGGGGAAACCCTTTTTCGGTAAACCTATCCGAGAAGTGCATTGTCTAGTACATTTTTGGGATAAGAGAAGTGCAACTTACAGCGAAGGCAACCATGGCGGTGGCGAGCGCGAGGAAGCCGTACTTGGCCATGCCCTCGGAGAGGCCGACGAAGGTGCTGGCGATGCCGAACATGACCCGCCAGAGCGCGATGCAGACGATGACGCCGCCGGCGCCGACGAGCAGCAGGTAGTTGCGCCGCCAGAAGGCCTCGACCTGCAGCCCCACGGCCTCCCGGTACCGCGCCGCGGCGTTCTTGGCCACCTCCACCGGCCGCCCCAGCCCCTTCACCCCCTGCCCGAGCGGCGCGAGCTTCGCCCCCCCGCCGCCGCTCGCGAACTGCCTGACCCCGCCCACGAGCCGCTGCGTCGCCTTGTGCTGCTGCGGCAGGGCCGGAAGGCCGGGCCGCGGCGGCCTCGCCTCGGGCCGCGCGGTGGTGAAGAAGGGGGAGGGGGAGGGGGCGGGAGGGGCGGGGAAGTGGCGGGGGATGGGGGTGGGAGGGGCGCGGGCGGAGGGGAAGGGGGTGGGGGTGGAGCGGAGGAGGAGGTGGCGGTGGATGGTGTGGAGGGCTCGCCGCGAGGAGGTGAGCGCGGCCGCCGCCATGGGGATCGAGATCGGGTTCGCACCTCGCGGCAGTGGTGGGGGAGGGGACGAAGGAGTCGATGGAAGGAAAGGGAGGATGGCTGGTCTGGTTAGACTCGACTGCCTCCACCAGGTTGGACTCACTAGAACAGATTTTTTTTTTTGAGATAATTACAACTACGGTACCTGTACTATCCGGCGCGTAACAAAACAGTCCTGGCACTCGTCCATTGCTCCGATACGGTCCTCAAATACGCAGAAACACTCCAAAACGGTCCTCTGTGCCTATCTCATACGAACCTGGCTACTCCTCCCGTACGCGCGAGGCCCAGACCAGTGCCACATCAGCGCGCGAGGCCCAGACCAGTGCCACATCAGCGCGCGAGGCCCAGACCAGTGCCACATCAGCGCGCGGGCTGGTCGAGCCGAACCGGTTAAAGCGGACGGGCGGCGCACTGGTAGACCAAAATTCCTCATTACCTCCCCAACCCTAAATCACAAAAATCCTCTCCTCTCCTCTCGACGGGCGGCGATAGCATGACGGGGAGCCCTGTTTCCGGCCCCGTCAACCGCGGCAAGGTTGGGTGTCGCACGCACGACGCCGGCGGTGCTATCGGTGGCTGGACGTGTGGTGCCGGGCGTGTGCTCCTCGCTCGCACGTACGCCGGCGATGGACGGGCTGTAGACTCGCGCACCCACGTGCTTCTGGCGACGGTAGTTGGAGACCGGCGGCGCTGCTCGACGTCCTCACAAAGACATGTCGCGTCAAGTTGACGGAGGTGGGCATCGAGGAGGCCTGCCCGCCATAATGTTGCTGATCTTCTCGCTGACGGCTTGGCTCGGCAGCCTGGACGACACTGGGCCTGGCGAGGCTGATGGCTCAATCTAAATTTCTAGTGAATTAGGATGCCACTATGTCAAGTAGAATATGCAATTTGCCAAACTGGCATGCTATATAATGAAATTTGTATGCTACCTTTTGCTGGGAAGACCTGCGCCAAAGCATTGATACACAAGTACTGTCGTTTTGCTGTTGATTTCCTTCTTGCTTCTCAACAAGCTAATACAGATATATGTTTGATCAGGACCTATGATACCATGCCTTATTCCGTATTGCTTTACTGTATAAAAATTGCTGGGAATTGTAGCAAGTTTGGCGGCTTATTAATTTGTTGGGAAGTCCAGTAGTTGAGTACAAGGCATACTGAACTTCATTTAAATCATACATGTTTCTATACAAGGAGTAAAAATCATATGCCAAAAAAATCTATTTTTTTACACACAATAGTTGAACAGAACAGGGGCTAACATGTTTCATACATTTCACAAAAGCATTCGTTTTAACAAGGTTTTCCTGATCATTACATGATCTTGAAAGTAACATGATTAGTCTGACCAACATTTAACAGGTTGGTGAAAGCAAATAAAGGAGTTCTGCAACTTAACAAAAGAAAACACACAACACTCATGTGTCAAATGCTCATATCCTCTCCGCCCTAAATATATCAAACATGCTACTTTTTCTTGGTTTCTTAAAATCTGTCCTGGCCTGACTGAAGCAAGGTCTCTTTGGCACATGTTGCTGCTCCAAAGTGCTCTGCCTTGCTTAGCATTCATCCTGCCTTTGCTTCTCACTTGCCAACCTGAGATTTTCTTCCATGACTTGTTTCTTTCCATCCTCGGCTTGGGCTTGTGCTCTGTTCCATTCTTCTGCTTGTTTCTTTCTCTCTTCCTAATCTTGTGCCCTGGATGTATCTTGCTGCAGATTTTGCTTCTCCCATGCCTGCTGCCTTGAATTCTCCCCTGAGCAAGATAATCTTTACAACCTCTAATTCTTTACTGCTCATCCTCTTGCATCATAATAAATTGCATTTCTTCTGCTCTCAGTGAATCTTCATCTTTCTTTCTCTTTTCATCTGCAATTCTTTTCTTTTCTACAGCCTTCGCCCTTTTTGCTTCTTCTGCTTGCATCTTTTTAGCTTGTAGTGCATTCCTTTTGGCCTCTGCAAGTGCCTTCTTCTCCTGCTGCTCAACCAACCTCTTTCGTTTCTTTTCTTCAATTTCTTTCTTTTTTCTTCAGCTGCCAACTGTTTTTCTCTCAGCACAACTTTCTTTTTCTCCTCAATCTCTAACTTTTTTGCTACAGTCTTTTGTTTCCTTTTCTCCGCAGCTTGCGAAATCTTTTGCCCTTCCTCTCTGATCTTGTTCAAAGCTGCATCAAACTTTGCCTGGTCTGCAATCTCTTTTTTTTCAGCTGCAAGTCTAAGTTTAGCCAGTGCAAGCACCTCTCTTTTTCTATGAACATTTTCCTGTGATGTTGCAGTTGTTGGCTGAACAGGGGGTTGGCTTGGGACATTTTGTTCAATAAATGCTGATGGAGGTAAAGGGCGTGAATTAGGTGGCTCTATGATCTGGCTTGCAACATTTGTCTATAATAATTTAGGAAAATTAATTAGCTTGGAGTCATGAATTAGATGGTAGTAATAAAATTATGAAAACAATTAGATACCTCTTCCATTAATGTTGTAATGACCTCAGCCTCATAAATAGGTGGTTGTTGATGTAATAACCCCTCAGTTTGCATGTTCTGCTCCTGATTACAAAAACCATATAAATTAGTAAAGTTCTGGTTATGTAAAAAAAGCAATTTAGCATTAACGAGGTTGTACAATTATATTACCTGTCTCATGGCTTCATATTCTTCACCGGAGGAGGAAACTTCAGGTTCTGCTCTAACTTTCTTTTTTCTTATCCTCCTCTTGGGTTTTAGGCCTAATTTGAAATCTTTGCACCCACCTAGGTTATGCCCTGCAGCTCCACAATAGCTACAATGGATAATAGATCCACCTCTGCCAACTTTCCTTCCTGCCCTACCCTCTGTCTCTTCTGGTTGTTGTCGTCTATTCTTCGCCTTTCTTCCTTTTTTTTCTTAATTTTGGGAGGAAGCACTTGTCTGCCATACATTTTTTCCCACTCACTCACATCTTTACATGGCAAGATTATTTTCTCGTAAGCCTTGCGGTAAGTCTCAATGGAGTAACATGGGTGGACCAATGTTTCAGGTGGAATATTGTCATATCTTGCAGCTGCAACCGCATGACAACACGGAATGCCAGTTAAATCCCACCTTCTGCAAGTGCATTTATACAACGTTATGTCCACACTGAACTGCCTGTTTTTGTCTTGCACTTCAAAAATGCCCAGTCCAGCAGGATCAGCATGACATGTGGCTGCTGCATCACTATGTCTTTGCAACCTTTTTCTCACTTTAGGACATATGGGACCATGCCATTTCAGTGCCTCTAGTTTCTTACCATAATGTCTTCCCATTATTTGTCCTTTAATCCTTTGTATCATGGTTAATATGGGGAGTTCTCTTGCATCTAAAATATACCTATTGAACACTTCGCAATTGTTGTTCAATAGAACATCACACTTCGGAAAATCTTTTTGAAATGCCCTTACCCATGTTTCTGGGTCTAACTCCTCTAACCAATCATGAGCTTCCTTACTAAGAACTAGCATTCTGTCCATGTTCTCTCTAAACTGACCATGAGTAGTACTTCGAGCACATCTCCACAATTGATTCTTTAGCACTTCTCCTTTAAAGTTCTTTGTGAAATTCTGCCAGATATGTCTCACACAATACCTATGCTCTGAATCTTTAAATAGTTCTCTCACTGCCTTAATTAGACCCTGGATGTGAACAAATAAATTTAGTGCTAAATAATTACAAATTACAAATCATGTACTATAATATGAAGAAATGTAACCAAACTATCGAAGCATATATTACAACTGCAAGTGACTTACTTTTTGCTTGTCAGACATGACTGTCCAAAGTGAGGTGTCCATAATACCAAGATCTTCTTTAAGAATAGTCAAGAACCATCTCCAACCTTCTGTGTTTTCAACTTGCACAACAGCAAAGGCCACGGGATAAATGCAATCATTAGGATCCATTCCTATTGCGGTTAACAAAACTCCACCAAACTGAGTTTTCAAATGACAACCATCTAAGAAAATTACAGGCCTACAAGCTGCAAGGAATCCCCTCTTGCATGCATCAAAAGAGAAGTAGCACTTCTGGAATTGGCCATCATCGGCAACTTGCAACAAAAAAGTACTACCAGGATTTGACCTCCTTAACTCAGCTGCATAATCCCACAACATGTTGTACTGAGCAATATCATCACCATAAATAATGTCAAATGCTATTTTCCTTGCTCTCCAAAGCTTCTGCCTATGAACCTTCATGTTCCACTCTCCCTGCACCATTGCTCCAAAACCCTTCAAAGAAATCTTATCATCTGCTCTGACCTTGTCAACATACTTTGCAGCAATGTATCTCGCAGTGAACGCTTTAACACTCCACTTCTTTGTGCATGTGTGCTCATCTTTAAATGTTTTAACCTGAATTCCCTTGGTTCTATTGTCAAATGAAGCATATAAATACCAAGGGCAACCACCATTGCACACAGCTCCAATCCTTGTCTTGTCATTCTTGGGAAATGTTATTTGCAGCCTCTCCTTGCAACTATACTCCCTAATGGCCCGTCTGATCAGTGCACTAGATGGGAAAACCTGCCCCGCATAGAACTTGGGCTCCTTCAAATCAACTCCAGTAAAATGTTTGAAATTGAATTTAATGTCATCATCATCATCCGATTCAGGCAGATCAAGACTATCATCCTCGGAGTTTAGATCTTCTGCTAGCTCCTTCCCTGTCCTTGTCCCTTTCTTCTCATCGCCGACAACTTTTCCATCCTCATTGATCAAATCATCGTCGCCATCATTGTGGTCATAGTCACTGTCAATTATTTCTGGAATATAATCCGAGTCTTCGCTATCATCTTCACTACATAACTCCTCCTCTACCTCCGATGTCCCTCTTCTGCCCCTCCTGCTTGTGCCTTCTACATTTTCCTCACATGCAAATGACATGGAAGCACTGTTGTCCCCAACAAGTACAATGCTTTGCCCCTCTAAAGCACTGCCATTTATCTTGGTCTTCATAGGCCTAATAACATCACGTGCATGTGTACATGGATTTGCTAACACATCATCCCATCCTCCTCCACCAGAAGCAGCATCATGAACAAGATACAACATCAGGTATTTGTGCCCTTCTCTAACTAGCTTGCTAATGCATTTTGTGTCATTATTGCTTGCAACCAACCTGAGCCCATCTTCATTCATTTGCATCCCAGGCATCAGCAAATAGATTTGAATTCTTCCTAAAGTCTCATAACCCACCTTCTCTACTAATTCATACAACATTTCCATACAAGCAACACTACTGTCACAGTAATCATAGCAGACCTTGCGACCATTGAGATATGATAGATTACCACCAGTGCCCGTGAAAAATCCACCATGGATGAACTCAATGGTACAGAAATCAGTGCCTCCATCTGTTAAACCAAAAAAAAGTTCAAAGTTTAGCCATCGGACATCAAACCCTAATCATATGTGTTAACCCTAAGCAAATGTGTGCCTAAATCACCTAAATTGTATCGTAGAACGCACCAAAACGACGGAATAGATGCGAATCAAGGTAGTAACATGTCTAATCCAGCCATGGTGATCGAATCTTACCGTACATGGGTACGGGGGCACCGTCTTGCCGCCGTATAGGATCATATGCCGCCATTCACGGCAGGCGACGACAATTTCGTCACCGCCGTGTGAGCTCCAACCGGTACGAACGCCTCTCGTCGCCTAGATGTCACCGATCACCTGCGCCGCCATACGTCGTCGTCGCCTGGAGGATGAGATGAAGACGAAAGGGGCAACTGACGCACTCAGCTGGGCAAGGGCGATTCGAAAATTACCAATTGAACCGGTGCGGTCGACCAGCCCGCGTGATGATGTGGTGCTTGTCCGGCCTGGTTCGTAGGTTGATACGTCCGGATGACCGTTTTGGAGTGTATCTGCGTATATGAGGACTGTATTGGAGAAATTCACGAGTGCCAAGACCGTCATGTTACGTGCCAGATAGTACAGGTACCATAGTTGTAATTATCTCTTTTTTTCATTTTTTTGCGGGAAAGTGGTTTGGGAGGGGACCATGGCTGGCCCGGTTCTTGCAGAATCCGACCCCTACCCAGCTTCCCAGATTCTGACAAAAGAACTGGGTCTAACTCGCCGGCCACCAACCCAGGCAACATTCGATAAGCGTATTCACTTTTCTCGGTACAAATTGTTGAAATACTCAGGTGCTCCCTCTCTAAACTAATATAAGATTATTTTAATAGTGATCTAAACGATCGAAAATCCATCTCTGCACCCGAGCTCATATGCACCTACGCCGACGAAAATAATCAAAACAAATACTAGAATTTTTTTAAAAATTCCAAACTTTTTGTGGGCGATACAGAATTTGATGCGTGAGCCCCGCTTCAAATTTCAAGTCATTTGAACATCTGAGCATCTCTCAGCAAAAAAGACAAATTGTGAGTCCGTAAAAATGTTTACTGTTCGTGTACTGTTTTGGCCAAATTTGTCTTTTTTCCTGAGAGCTGCTTAGATGTCCAATGACATGAAATTTGGAGTGGGCCTCACGCATCAAATTGTCTACGGAACAAAAAAAAATTGGATTTTTTTTATTTTTTTTTAATTTTTTTTATTTTTTTACGAATTTGTTTCTAACCGGATGCAGATGAGCCTAGACACCGAAACGCCTTACTCTCTAAATGATCTTATATTATATTATTATAGTTTGCAGAGGGAGTATCATATGTTTAACTGGGATAACCTAAGTTTATGAAACGAAGGTCAATATTAGAGTAAGAAAATTGTGAGGAAAACGATATTGCTATTATAAAATGGGAGATTGCAAATCCGGCGCGCACTAGGTCGCCTATTTCACTCTAATCTCTCTTCTTTTTTTGCGAAAAGTCCTTTTGTCCATTTTGAGCTCACTGTACTAAAATTCAGTCAGGAGAAATAAATGTGCAAAATTGATAATGCAAACGACTCTTTGGCCATTCTGGGAGCATTTTAATAGAGGCATCTTGAATGGAGTTTCTTTTTCCTTTTCTTTATATAGAACGTAGGACCTATATAAGAAATCATGAGAATCAAATGTCATCTCTCCTGAATAACAACTTGATTTCTCGATCAACTGCACGTGGCAAGTGAGTGTCCAGAACTAGTCATGTGTCGGCCCTGTTACCGCCTCGCTCTTGTCTTGTATCAATCGTGACTGGTTTACAAACACGAGAGCGAAAATGCATACGCCAAAAGATTGGAACCAAATATAAATTGGGGGGGGGGGGGGGGGGGGGCAATTTGAGGTACAAGAGACATACTTTTCTCTTAGTGTTTTTCAGGACTTTTTTATGTTAACTAGATGACCCGTTGCGCCCATGATGCAAACAGCGAGAGCGAGCCGAGTATTCAAACCATGCTTATGTGATTGATTTAGAATCACCTTAATAGATACCTATATCTCATTATATGGTACCATGATAGAATAAAGGAAATAATGAGATCACTTGATAATGCATACATTGGTGTTATAAAGAAAGCTATACTAGCAAAGATACATTGTATAACCAGGACATGGAGGTGATGGTATTATGTAGATTGAGCATTCAAACCATTCACAAGAGAATATTTAGGTACAACCGATACTTAGCATTATAAGAGAGGCATAATATCAGTTTACGATAACTTATTTACATTTTTTTTATCAAGCAAGGCACATAGATGAAGATGCATCATGCAGACACCTTTCATCATATCAGGTAGTCATCGCTGCACATGCCTATCGAAAATGACTTCATCGTCTAAGCAACTCTTCATGGTCTGGTGGACTGCCACTGCCAAAAGCAGAAATGCCTTCCATATCATCATCCAGCCCCCAATGTTACTTTATGTTACTTTTCCGTTTCTGGTAGAATGTGTTGTGACTGTAAAGCTGTGTTGTTGAGTATATATGGCGCATGGTTAATCGGGCAAAACTGGTACATACAACTCCAAAGTTAATTAATCCAAGGTTCATAAGAATCCATCTTTGCTTCTCAAACAGAGATAAAGGAATGTAATTACTACTACCTGAAGCATGTGATCAATAAGCAGTCTCGACTTCAACTTGAAATTAGCTACTCACGGACATAAAACAACAGCTGATGGCATAAAACTCACAACAATGTGTCAATGATTTTGCGGTTAGGCATTGAAGAAATGTTAACAACATGATAGTACATCGTGGGCATTCCATCCCCCCCCCCCCCCCCCCCCCCTCCAAAAAAAATCAACAACAGTGTCCTAAAGTATCAGGTAGTTATAACTGAACAATAGGAACCATGTCATGGGATGTCTACTACGCAACTTTATTCTTGTAGACTCGTGTTGGGTCTCAAAGCGCAAAGTTTTGTAGGATAGTATCAATTTTCTCTAAAATGGCTGACCTAAGGTTTATCAATCCGTGGGAGGTGTAGGATGAAGATGATCTCTCTCAAGCAACCCTGCAACCAAATACAAGAAATCTCTTGTGTCCCCAACACACCCAATACGATGGCAAATTGTATAGGTGCACTAGTTCGGCGAAGAGATGGTAATAAAAGTGTAATATTGATGGTAGAAAAATATTTTTATAATCTAAATAAATAAAAACAGCAAAGTAGCAAATAGTAAACGGGCACAAAAACGGTATTGCAATGCTTGAAAATGAGGCCTGGGGTCCGTACTTTCGCTAGTGCAATCTCTCAACAATGCTAATATAATTGGATCATATAACCACCCCTCAAAGTGCGATGAAGAATCACTCCAAAGTTCCTATCTAGCGGAGAACATAAGAATAAATTGTTTGTAGGGTATGAAACCACCTCAAAGCTATTCTTTCCGTTCGATCTATTCAAGAGTCCGTACTAAAATAACACAAAGTTGTTCTTTCCGTTTGATCTATCCTAGAGTTTGTAGTAAAATATATTGGGGAACGCAGTATTTCAAAAAAAAAACCTACGATCACGCAAGATCTATCTAGGAGATGCATAGCAACGAGAGGGGAGAGTATGTCTACGCACCCTCGTAGACCGAAAGCGGAAGCGTTATGAAACGCGGTTGATGTAGTCAAACGTCTTTGCGGTCCAACCAATTAAGTACCGAACGCACGACACCTCCGCAATCTGCACACGTTCAACTCGGTGACGTCCCTCGTACTCTTGATCCAGTTGAGGCCGAGGGAGAGTTTTGTCAACACGACGGCGTGATGACGGTGATGATGAAGTTACCGACGCAGGGCTTCGCCTAAGCACTACAACGATATGACCGAGGTGGAATTCTATGGAGAGGGCACCGCACACGGCTAAACAATCAACTTGTGTATCTATGGGGTGCCCCCTCCCCCGTATATAAAGGAGTGGAGGAGGGAAGGGCCGACCCTCTCTATGGCGCGCCCCAAGGGGGATTCCTACTCCTAGTAGGAGTAGGTTTCCCACTTTTCCCTAGTTGGAGTAGGAGAAGAAGGAAGAGGGAGAAGGAGAGAAGGAAAGGGGGGCCGGCCCCCTCCCCAATTCGGATTGGGCTTGGGGGGGGGCACTTGGGCGCCTCCTCCTCTCTCCCACTATGGCCCATTAAGGCCCATTGAATCCTCGGGGGGTTCCGGTAACCCCCCGGTACTCCGGTAAATGCCCGAACTCATCCAGAACCATTCCGATGTCCAAACATAGCCTTCCAATATATCAATCTTTATATCTCGACCATTTCGAGACTCCTCGTCATGTCCCTGATCACATTCGATACTCTGAACTACCTTCGGTACATAAAAAGACATAAACTCATAATACCAATCGCCATCGAACGTTAAGCGTGCGGACCCTACGGGTTCGAGAACTATGTAGACATGACCGAGACTCACTTCCGATCAATAAACAATAGAGGAACCTGGATGTTCATATTGGTTCCTACATATTCTACGTAGATCTTTATCGGTCAAATCGCATAACAACATACGTTGTTCCCTTTGTCATCGGTATGTTATTTGCCCGAGATTCGATCGTCGGTATCTCAATATCTAGTTCAATCTCGTTACTGGCAAGTCTCTTTACTCGTTCCGTAATGCAACATCCCGCAACTAACTCATTAGTCACATTGCTTGCAAGGCTTATAGTGATGTGCATTACCGAGAGGGCCCAGAGATACCTCTCCGACAATCGGAGTGACAAATCCTAATCTCGATGTATGCCAACTCAACAAACACCATCGAAGACACCTGTACGTCATCTTTATAGTCACCCAATTACGTTGTGACGTTTGATAGCACACTAAGTGTTCCTCCGGTATTCGGGAGTTGCATAATCTCATAGTCATAGGAACATGTATAAGTTATGGAGAAAGCAATAGCAATAAACTAAATGCGTAGTGCTAAGCTAACGGGTGGGTCAAGTCAATCACATCATTCTCTAATGCTGTGATCCCGTTCATCAAATGACAACTCATGTCTATGGTTAGGGCATATTTCCTTCAGTCTCCCACTTGCACTAGAGTCAATAATCTAGATTACATTGTAATAATTCTAATGTTGGGAAACATAGTAATTTCAAAAAAAATCCTACGCACACATAAGATCATGGTGATGCATAGCAACGAGAGGGGAGAGTGTTGTCCACGTACCCTCGTAGACCGTAAGCGAAAGCGTTATGACAACGCGGTTGATGTAGTCGTACGTCTTCATGATCGACCGATCCTAGTACCGAAAGTACGACACCTCCGTGATCTGCACACGTTCGGCTCGGTGACGTCCCATGAACTCACTATCCAGCAGAGTGTCGAGGGATGATAACCCACAAGTATAGGGGATCGCATCAGTTTTCGAGGGTAGAGTATTCAACCCAAATTTATTGATTCGACACAAGGGGAGCCAAAGAATATTCTCAAGTATTAATAGTTGAGTTGTCAATTCAACCACACCTGGAAACTTAGTATCTGCAGCAAAGTGTTTAGTAGCAAAGTAATATGTTAGTAGTGGTAACGGTAGCAAAAGGTAATGATAGAAAAAGTAATATTTTTGGTGTTTTGTAGTGATGATAACAATAGCAACGGAAAAGTAAATAAGCGAAGAACAATATATGGAAAGCTTGTAGGCAATGGATCAGTGATGGGGAATTATGCCGTATGCGGTTCATTATGTAACAGTCATAACCTAGGGTGACACAGAACTAGCTCCAATTCATCAATGTAATGTAGGCATGTATTCCGAATATAGTTATACGTGCTTATAGAAAAGAACTTGCATGACATCTTTTGTCCTACCCTCCCGTGGCAGCGGGGTCCTAGCAGAAATTAAGGGATATTAAGGCCTCCTTTTAATAGAGTATCGGACCAAAGCATTAACACATAGTGAATACATGAACTCCTCAAACTACGGTCATCACTGGTAAGTATCCCGATTATTGTCACTTCGGAGTTAACGGATCATAAGACATAATAGGTGACTATAGACTTGCAAGATAGAATCAAGTGAAGGAAATATGCCCCAGAGGCAATAATAAAGTTATTATTTATTTCCTTATTTCATGATAAATGTTTATTATTCATGCTAGAATTGTATTAACCGGAAATATAATACATGTGTGAATACATAGACAAACAGAGTGTCACTAGTATGCCTCTACTTGACTAGCTCGTTGATTAAAGATGGTTAAGTTTCCTAACCATAGACATGAGTTGTCATTTGATTAACGGGATCACATCATTAGGAGCATGATGTGATTTGACTTGACCCATTCCGTTAGCTTAGCACTTGATCTTTTAGTTTGTTGCTATTGCTTTCTTCATGACTTTTACATGTTCCTATGACTATGAGATTATGCAACTCCCATTTACCGGATGAACACTTTGTGTGCCACCAAACGTCACAACGTAACTGGGTGATTATAAAGGTGCTCTACATGTCTCTCCAAAGGTACTTATTGGGTTGGCGTATTTCGAGATTAGGATTTGTCACTCCGATTGTCGGAGAGGTATCTCTGGGCCCACTCGATAATGCACATCACTATAAGCCTTGCAAGCATTGCAACTAATGAGTTAGTTGCGAGATGATGTATTACGGAACGAGTAAAGAGACTTGCCGGTAACGAGATTGAACTAGGTATTGAGATACCGACGATCGAATCTCGGGCAAGTAACATACCGATGACAAAGGGAACAACATATGTTGTTATGCGGTCTGACCGATAAAGATCTTTGTAGAATATGTAGGAGCCAACATGGGCATCCAGGTCCCGCTATTGGTTATTGACCAAAGAGGTGTCTCGGTCATGTCTACATAGTTCTCGAACCCGTAGGGTCCGCACGCTTAATGTTCGTTGACGATATAGTACTATATGAGTTATGTATGTTGATGACCGAATGTTGTTCGGAGTCTGGGATGAAATCACGGACATGACGAGGAACTCCGAAATGGTCCGGAGATAAAGCTTGATATATGGGATAATATTGGTTGGTCACCGGAAGGGTTCCGGAATTCATCGGAAGGGGTTCCGGATGTTTCCCGAAATGTTTGGGTATGAGAGCACTTTATTTGGGCCAAAGGGGAAAGCCCACAAGGTTTTTGGAAAGCGCAAAAGGAAGTTTTGCGGAGTCCAGGGGCCAGATGCCAGGGTCCCTGGCGTCTGGGTCCAGACACCGGGAACCCTGGCATCTGGCCCTGGAGTCCGAGAAGGACTCTTGCCTTTCGGGTGAAATCGACTTTGTGGAGGCTTTTACTCCAAGTTTCGACCCCAAGGCTCAACATATAAATAGAGGGGTAGGGGTAGCACCCAAGAGACATCAAGAAACACCAAGCCGTGTGCCGGCAACCCCGTCCCCTCTAGTTTATCCTCCGTCATAGTTTTCGTAGTGCTTAGGCGAAGCCCTACGGAGATTGTTCTTCACCAACACCGTCACCACGCCGTCGTGCTGCCAGAACTCATCTACTACTTCGCCCCTCTTGCTGGATCGATAAGGCGAGGACATCACCGAGCCGAACGTGTGCAGAACTCGGAGGTGCCGTGCTTTCGGTACTTGGATCGGTTGGACGTGAAGACGTATGACTACATCAACCGCGTTGATATAACGCTTCCGCAAACGGTCTACGAGGGTATGTAGACAACACTCTCCCCTCTCGTTGCTATGCATCTCCATGATCCTGCGTGTGCGTAGGAATTTTTTTTGAAATTACTACGTTCCCCAACAGTGGCATCTGAGCCAGGTTTTATGCGTAGATGTTATATGCACGAGTAGAACACAAGTGAGTTGTGGGCGATATAAGTCATACTGCTTACCAGCATGTCATACTTTGATTTGGCGGCATTGTTGGATGAAGCGGCCCGGACCGACATTACGCGTACGCTTACGTGAGACTGGTTCTACCGACGTGCTTTGCACACAGGTGGCTGTCGGGTGTCAGTTTCTCCAACTTTAGTTGAACCAAGTGTGGCTACGCCCGGTCCTTGCGAAGGTTAAAACAACATCAACTTGACAAAGTATCGTTGTGGTTTTGATGCGTAGGTAAGAACGGTTCTTGCTAAGCCCGTAGCAGCCACGTAAAACTTGCAACAACAAAGTAGAGTACGTCTAACTTGTTTTTGCAGGGCATGTAGTGATGTGATATGGTCAAGACATGATGCTAAATTTTATTGTATGAGATGATCATGTTTTGTAACCGAATTATCGGCAACTGGCAGGAGCCATATGGTTGTCGCTTTATTGTATGCAATGCAATCGCCCTGTAATGCTTTACTTTATCACTAAGCGGTAGCGATAGTCGTGGAAGCATAAGATTGGCGAGACGACAACGATGCTACGATGGAGATCAAGGTGTCGCGCCGGTGACGATGGTGATCATGAAGGTGCTTCGGAGATGGAGATCACAAGCACAAGATGATGATGGCCATATCATATCACTTATATTGATTGCATTTGATGTTTATCTTTTATGCATCTTATCTTGCTTTGATTGACGGTAGCATTATAAGATGATCTCTCACTAAATTTCAAGATAAAAGTGTTCTCCCTAAGTATGCACTGTTGCCAAAGTTCGTCGTGCCCAGACACCACGTGATGATCGGGTGTGATAAGCTCTACGTCCATCTACAACGGGTGCAAGCCAGTTTTTGCACACGCAGAATACTCAGGTTAAACTTGACGAGCCTAGCATATGCAAATATGGCCTCGGAACACTGAGACTGAAAGGTCGAGCGTGAATCATATAGTAGATATGATCAACATATTGATGTTCACCATTGAAAGCTACTCCATTTCACGTGATGATCGGTTATGGTTTAGTTGATTTGGATCACGTGATCACTTAGAAGATTAGAGTGATGTCTTTCTAAGTGGGAGTTATTAAGTAATATGATTAATTGAACTTAAATTTATCATGAACTTAGTACCTGATAGTATTTTGCTTGTCTATGTTGATTGTAGATAGATGGCCCATGCTATTGTTCCGTTGAATTTTAATGCGTTCCTTGAGAAAGCAAAGTTGAAAGATGATGGTAGCAATTACACGGACTGGGTCCGTAACTTGAGGATTATCCTCATTGCTGCACAAAAGAATTATGTCCTGGAAGCACCGCTAAGTGCCAAGCCTGCTGCAGGAGCAACACCAGATGTTATGAACGTCTGGCAGAGCAAAGCTGATGACTACTCGATAGTTCAGTGTGCCATGCTTTACGGCTTAGAACCGGGTTTTCAACGATGTTTTGAACGTCATGGAGCATATGAGATGTTCCAGGAGTTGAAGTTAATATTTCAAGCAAATGCCCGAATTGAGAGATATGAAGTCTCCAATAAGTTCTATAGCTGCAAGATGGAGGAGAATAGTTCTGTTAGTGAACATATACTCAAAATGTCTGGGTATCATAATCACTTGACTCAACTGGGAGTTAATCTTCCTGTTGATAGTGTCATTGACAGAGTTCTTCAATCACTGCCACCAAGCTACAAGAGCTTCGTGATGAACTATAACATGCAAGGGATGGATAAGACGATTCCCGAGCTCTTCGCAATGCTAAAGGCTGCGGAGGTTGAAATCAAGAAGGAGCATCAAGTGTTGATGGTCAATAAGACCGCCAGTTTCAAGAAAAAAGGCAAAGGGAAGAAGAAGGGGAACTTCAAGAAGAACAGCAAACAAGTTGCTGCTCAGGAGAAGAAACCCAAGTCTAGACCTAAGCCTGAAACTGAGTGCTTCTACTGCAAGCAGACTGGTCACTGGAAGCGGAACTGCCCCAAGTATTTGGCGAATAAGAAGGATGGCAAGGTGAACAAAGGTATATGTGATATACATGTTATTGATGTGTACCTTACTAGAGCTTGCAATAGCACCTGGGTATTTGATACTGGTTCCGTTGCTAATATTTGCAACTCGAAACAGGGACTACGGATTAAGCGAACACTGGCCAAGGGCGAGGTGACGATGCACATGGGAAATGGTTCCAAAGTCGATGTGATTGCGGTCGGCACGCTACCTCTACATTTACCTTCGGGATTAGTTTTAGACCTAAATAATTGTTTTTGTTGCCAGCGTTGAGCATGAACATTATATCTGGATATTGTTTGATGCGAGATGGTTATTCATTTAAATCAGAGAATAATGGTTGTTCTATTTATATGAGTAATATCTTTTATGGTCATGCACCCTTGAAGAGTGGTCTATTTTTGATGAATCTCGATAGTAGTGATACACATATTCATAATGTTGAAGCCAAAAGATGCAGAGTTGATAATGATAGTGCAACTTATTTGTGGCACTGCCATTTAGGTCATATCGGTGTAAAGCGCATGAAGAAACTCCATACCGATGGACTTTTGGAACCACTTGATTATGAATCAGTTGGTACTTGCGAACCGTGCCTCATGGGCAAGATGACTAAAACGCCGTTCTCTGGTACTATGGAGAGAGCAACAGATTTATTGGAAATCATACATACAGATGTATGTGGTCCAATGAATGTTGAGGCTCATGGCGGATATCGTTATTTTGTCACCTTCACAGATGATTTAAGCAGATATGGGTATATCTACTTAATGAAGCATAAGTCTGAAACATTTGAAAATTACAAAGAATTTCAGAGTGAAGTTGAAAATCATCGTAACAAGAAAATAAAGTTTCTATGATCTGATCGTGGAGGAGAATATTTAAGTTATGAGTTTGGTCTACATTTGAAACAATGCAGAATAGTTTCGCAACTCACGCCACCCGGAACACCACAGCGTAATGGTGTGTCCGAACGTCGTAATCGTACTTTACTAGATATGGTGCAATCTATGATGTCTCTTACTAATTTACCGCTATCATTTTGGGGTTATGCTTTAGATATGACCGCATTCACGTTAAATAGGGCACCATCGAAATCCATTGAGACGACGCCTTATGAACTGTGGTTTGGCAAGAAACCAAAGTTGTTGTTTCTTAAAGTTTGGGGCTGCGATGCTTATGTGAAAAAACTTCAGCCTGATAAGCTCGAACCCGAATCGGATAAATGTGTCTTCATAGGATACCCAAAGGAGACTATTGGGTACACCTTCTATCACAGATCCGAAGGCAAGACATTCGTTGCTTAGAATGGATCCTTTCTAGAGAAGGAGTTTCTCTAGAAAGAAGTGAGTGGGAGGAAAGTAGAACTTGATGAGGTAACTGTACCTGCTCCCTTATTGGAAAGTAGTTCATCACAGAAACCGGTTTCTATGACACCTACACCAATTAGTGAGGAAGTTAATGATGATGATCATGGAACTTTAGATCAAGTTGTTGCTGAACCTCGTAGATCAAGCAGAGTAAGATCCGCACCAGAGTGGTACGGTAATCTTGTTCTGGAAGTCATGCTACTGGATCATGATGAACCTAAAAACTATGGAGAAACGATGGTGAGCCCGGATTCCGCAAAATGGCTTGAAGCCATGAAATCTGAGATGGGATCCATGTATGAGAACAAAGTGTGGACTTTGGTTGACTTTCCCGTTGATCGGCAAGCAATTGAGAATAAATGGATCTTCAAGAATAAGACTGATGCTGACGGTAATATTACTGTCTACAAAGCTCGACTTGTTGCGAAAGGTTTTCGACAAGTTCAAGGGATTGACTACGATGAGACCTTCTCACCCGTAGCAATGCTTAAGTCTGTCCGAATCATGTTGGCGATTGCCGCATTTTATGATTATGAAATTTGGCAGATGGATGTCAAAAATGCATTCCTGAATGGATTTCTGGAAGAAGAGTTGTATATGATGCAACCGGAAGGTTTTGTCGATCCAAAGGGAGCTAATAAAGTGTGCAAGCTCCAGCGATCCATTTATGGACTGGTGCAAGCCTCTAGAAGTTGGAATAAACAGTTTGATAGTGTGATCAAAGCATTTGGTTTTGTACATACTTTTGGAGAAGCCTGTATTTACAAGAAAGTGAGTGGGAGCTCTGTAGCATTTCTGATATTGTATGTGGATGACATATTACTGATTGGAAATGATATAGAATTTCTAGATAGCATAAAGGGATACTTGAATAAGAGTTTTTCAATGAAAGACCTCAGTGAAGCTGCTTACATATTGGGCATTAAGATCTATAGAGATAGATCAAGACGCTTAATTGGACATTCACAAAGGACATACCTTGACAAAGTTTTGAAGAAGTTCAAAATGGATCAAGCAAAGAAAGGGTTCTTGCCTGTGTTACAAGGTGTGAAGTTGAGTAAGACTAAATGCCCGACCACTGCAGAAGATAGAGAGAAAATGAAAGATGTTCCCCATGCTTCAGCCATAGGCTCTATCATGTATGCAATGCTATGTACTAGACCTGATGTGTGCCTTGCTATAAGTCTGGAAGGGAGGTACCAAAGTAATCCAGGAGTGGATCACTGGACAACGGTCAAGAACATCCTGAAGTACCTGAAAAGGACTAAGGATATGTTTCTCATTTATGGAGGTGACAAAGAGCTCATCATAAATGGTTACATTGATGCAAGCTTTGACATTGATCCGGACGATTCTAAATCGCAAACCGGATATGTGTTTATATTAAGTGGTGGAGCTGTCAGTTGGTGTAGTTCTAAACAAAGCGTCATGGCGGGATCTACGTGTGAAGCGGAGTACATAGCTGCTTCGGAAGCAGCAAATGAAGGAGTCTGGATGAAGGAGTTCATATCCGATCTAGGTGTCATACCTAGTGGATCGGGTCCAATGAAAATCTTTTGTGACAATACTGGTGTAATTGCCTTGGCGAAGGAATCCAGATTTCACAAGAGAACCAAGCACATCAAGAGATGCTTCAATTCCATCTGGGATTTAGTCCGGGTGGGAGACATAGAAATTTGCAAGATACATACGGATCTGAATGTTGCAGACCCATTGACTAAGCCTCTTCCACGAGCAAAACATGATCATCACCAAGGCTCCATGGGTGTTAGAATCATTACTGTGTAATCTAGATTATTGACTCTAGTGAAAGTGGGAGACTAAAGGAAATATGCCCTAGAGGCAATAATAAAGTTATTATTATTTCATTATTTCATGATAAATGTTTATTATTCATGCTAGAATTGTATTAACCGGAAACATAATACATGTTGAATACATAGACAAACAGAGTGTCACTAGTATGCCTCTACTTGACTAGCTCGTTGATCAAAGATGGTTAAGTTTCCTAACCATAGACATGAGTTGTCATTTGATTAACGGGATCACATCATTAGGAGCATGATGCGATTGATTTGACCCATTCCGTTAGCTTAGCACTTGATCGTTTAGTTTGTTGATATTGCTTTCTTCATGATTTTTACATGTTCCCATGACTATGAGATTATGCAACTCCCGTTTACCGGAGGAACACTTTGTGTGCCACCAAACGTCACAATGTAACTGGGTGATTATAAAGGTGCTCTACAGGTGTCTCCAAAGGTACTTGTTGGGTTGGCGTATTTCGAGATTAGGATTTGTCACGCCGATTGTCGGAGAGGTATCTCTGGGCCCACTCGGTAATGCACATCACTATAAGCCTTGCAAGCATTGCAACTAATGAGTTAGTTGCGGGATGATGTATTACGAAACGAGTAAAGAGACTTGCCGGTAATGAGATTGAACTAGGTATTGAGATACCGACGATCGAATCTCGGGCAAGTAACATACCGATGACAAAGGGAACAACGTATGTTGTTATGCGGTCTGACCGATAAAGATCTTCATAGAATATGTAGGAGCAAATATGGGCATCCAGGTCCCGCTATTGGTTATTGACCAGAGAGGTGTCTTGGTCATGTCTACATAGTTCTCGAACCCATAGGGTCCGCACGCTTAACGTTCATTGACGATATATTACTATATGAGTTATGTATGTTGATGACCGAATGTTGTTCGGAGTCCGGGATGAGATCACGGACATGACGAGGAACTCCGGAATGGTCCATAGATAAAGTTTGATATATGGGATAATAGTGTTTGGTCACCGGAAGGGTTCCGGAATTCACCGGAAGGGGTTCCGGATGTTTCCCGAAATGTTTGGGTACGAGAACACTTTATTTGGGCCAAAGGGGAAAGCCCACAAGGTTTTTGGAAAGCGCAAAAGGAAGTTTTGTGGAGTCCAGGGGCCAGACGCCAGGGTCCCTGGCATCTGGGTCCAGACACCGGGAACCCTGGCGTCTGGACCTGGAGTCCGAGAAGGACTCTTGCCTTTCGGGTGAACCGGACTTTGTGGAGGCTTTTACTCCAAGTTTCGACCCCAAGGCTCAACATATAAATAGAGGGGTAGGGGTAGCACCCAAGAGACATCAAGAAACACCAAGCCGTGTACCGGCAACCCCGTCCCCTCTAGTTTATCCTCCGTCATAGTTTTCGTAGTGCTTAGGCGAAGCCCTGCGGAGATTGTTCTTCACCAACACCGTCACCACGCCGTCATGCTACCAGAACTCATCTACTACTTCGCCCCTCTTGCTGGATCGAGAAGGCGAGGACGTCATCGAGCCGAACATGTGCAGAACTCGGAGGTGCCGTGCTTTCGGTACTTGGATCGGTCGGACGTGAAGACGTACGACTACATCAACCGCGTTGATATAACGCTTCCACGAACGGTCTACGAGGGTACGTAGACAACACTCTCCCCTCTCGTTGCTATGCATCTCCATGATCCTGCGTGTGCGTAGGATTTTTTTGAAATTACTACGTTCCCCAACATCAAGAACTCTCATATATTGATGAAAACATAATATGTTCAGATCTGTAATCATGGCACTCGGGCCCTGGTGACAAGCATTAAGCATAGCAAAGTCATAGCAACATCAATCTCAGAACATAGTGGATACTAGGGATCAAAAGCTAACAAAACTAACTTGATTACATGATAAATCTCATCCAACCCATCACCGTCGAGCAAGCCTACGATGGAATTACTCACGCACGGCGGTGAGCATCATGAGATCCAGTCAAGTCATACTCAATGTAAACTAACAGTAATGAATGCAAATGACAACAGTGCTCTCCAACTGGTGCTTTTTAATAAGAGGATGATGACTCAACATAAAAGTAAATAGATAGGCCCTTCGCAGAGGGAAGAAGGGATTTGTAAAGGTGCCAGAGCTTGGTTTTTAAATGGAGGTGAATAATATTTTGAGCGGTATACTTTCATTGTCAACATAACAACCAAGAGATGGCAATATCTTCCATGCTACACACATTATAGGCGGTTCCCAAACAGAATGGTAAAGTTTACACTCCCCCTCCACCAACAAGCATCAATCCATGGCTTGCTCGAAACAACGAGTGCCTCCAACTAACAAGAGTCCCAGGGGGAGTTTTGTTTGCAATTATTTTGATTTAGTTTGCATAAAGCATGGGACTGGGCATCCCGGTGACCAGCCACTTTCTCGTGAGTGAGGAGCGGAGTCCACTCCTCTTGAGAATAACCTGCCTAACATGGAAGATACAGACAACCCTAGTTGATACATGAGCTATTCGAGCATGCAAAATAGGATATTTATTTGAATGTTTAGAGTTTGGCACATACAAATTTACTTGGAACGGCAGGTAGATACCATATATAGGTAGGTATGGTGGACTCATATGGAATAACTTTGGGGTTTATGGAGTTGGATGCACAAGTAGTATTCCCGCTTAGTACAGGTGAAGGCTAGCAAAAGACTGGGAAGCGACCAGCTAGAGAGCGACAACAGTCATGAACATGCATTAAAATTAATCAACACCGAATGCAAGCATGAGTAGGATATAATCCACCATGAACATAAATATCGTGAAGGCTATGTTGATTTTGTTTCAACTACATGCGTGAACATGCGCCAAGTCAAGTCACTTAAATCATTCAGAGGAGGATACCACCCTATCATACCACATCACAACCATTTTAATAGCATGTTGGCACACAAGGTAAACCATTATAAGCTCCTAGCTAATCAAGCATGGCACAAGAAATTATGATCTCTAGTTGTCATTGCAAACATGTTTATTCATAATAGGCTGAATCAGGAACGATGAACTAATCATATTTACAAAAACAAGAGAGGTCTAGTTCATACCAGCTTTTCTCATCACAGCCAGTCCATCATATATCGTCATAATTGCCTTTCACTTGCACGACCGAATGATGTGAATAATATTAAGAGTGCACGTGCATTGGACTAAGCTCGAATCTACAAGCATTCAATAAACAGGAGAAGACAAGGCAATATGGGCTCTTTTGTCAGATCAACAATAATGCATATAAGAGCCACTTCAACAATTTAATCATGGTCTTCTCCTATCGACCCCCAAAGAAAAGAAAAGAAATAAAACTATTTACACGGGAAAGCTCCCAACAAGCAAAAGAAGAACAAGAAATATTTTTGGGTTTTCTTTTTAATTACTACTACAAGCATAGAAAGTAAACTAATTAAAAACTACAACTAATTTTTTTGGTTTTTCTTAAGGTTTATTAAACACACAAGGAGAAAGCATAAAAAGGGAAATAAACTAGCATGGATGATACAATAAAAAAGTATGAGCACCGACATCTAGCAATGAGTGTGTGAACATAAATGTAATGTCGATGAGAAATATGTACTCTCCCAAGCTTCGGCTTTTGGCCTAAGTTGGTCTATGGCCACGGCTGGCCTGGCGGATATCCATAATAATAGTTAGGGTCATACTGCGAAGAAGAAGACTCTGATTGCCACTGGTTGGCAATCATCTCCGGATCCCACTGGTAATTAGACTGCCATGGAGGATCAACTTGTGGTTCCGACCCTGGCTCTGCGGCTGATGCAGGGTTCCGGTAGGCGTGAATATCCTCCGGCGAGACGAGGTACTGACCTGCAGATAAATCAAACAAGGAAGGAGCAGGCAAGGTAATAGTCTCCGGATGATGTTTACCAAAGAACAATTTGTATTTAAGCTCCCCTTCCCTATTCTTTATAATGAAATCATGTGCTACCATACTCTTATAATCTAAATAAACATGAGGCAACAATTTTTCTTCCTTCTCATAATGCCTAATAGGTATGTTAAAATGTGCAGCTAGGCATGAAGCATAGATGCCTCCAAAGATGGGGCCCTTTGCACGGTTCAGACTTAACTGTTTAGCAATAATACCACCCATACTAACAGAGTTATCACAGAATAAACCGTGGACCAAAATAATAATATCAGGAACACTAAGCTTTCCACAGTTTCCACGACCAATTAAGCAGCGACTAGCAAATATTGCAAAGTAGCGTAAAACAGGAAAATGTATACTAGTGATTCGTGCATCGGAAACCTTCCTTGTTTCCCCTACGGTGATGGTATCAATAAACCCATCCACATCGTCACGATGTGGTTCCTCTATTTTTCCCTCGAAAGGGATCAAACAAACCTGAAAAAAATCATAAAGTGACATCTTCTTAACCACATCATATAAATGAAACTCTACTGAAGGAGGTGATTCCCTAGGATAGTAGTAGAAGTTTTGCACAAAAGTATTGGTGAGTAAGAGATACTGTTCGCGTTGGTTGCGGAGGAAGTCGGTGAGGCCTGCATTTTTAGCCAATTCATAAAAATCCTCATAAATCCCGGTTGCTCTCAAGAATTCATCGGAGGGCCATTCACACGGCCTAACCTCCGCGGTGCGAGGCAAATTATATTTGGGCTTCATTGCTTCTTCATTTTGCTTTTCCTTCGAGCTTCGGCTCGATGAGCCCCTCAAAAATCTCTTCATTATTCTTTGAAAATTCTGAAAAAAATTAGTAACTTCAAAATAAAAGTAAGCCGAACTCAGCAAAATTGATAGCAACTACTCCTACAAGTGCCTAGAGCCTATATCATGCATCAAAACTACTTGGAACCATATAAATTTGATATGCAAGCTCAAGAACATGGTCACCTAGGCATCACAAATTTCAATTAATAAAGCACTAGAACAAAAACTAATTGGACCAATGGAGGAGTCACACACCAAGGAACAATCTCCCCAAACAGTTTTGTGAGAGGTGCTTTGAGCAAGGAGATCGAAAATGGTAGCAAAATGAGCTTGGACTCGGGTTTGAGCTGGATATTCGTGTTTGTGAGAGGAAGAAGGAGTGTGTGGGTGCAGGAATAAGTGGAGGAGGGCCACCGTGGGCCCACGAGGCAGGGGGCGCACGCAGGGGGGTAGGGCGCGCCCTCCACCCTCGTGGCCAGGTGGATGCCCCCCGTGTTGTGTTCTTGGTGCCAAATATTCTCAAATATTTCAGAAAAAATCATATTTAAATTTCAGGGCATTTGGAGAACTTTTATTTTCGGGGTATTTTTATATTGCACGGATAATTCAAATAACAGAAAAAGTACTATTTTTATTTTATTTAATATAAATAACAGAAAGCAAAAGGAGGGTACAGAGAGTTGTGCCTTCTAGTTTCATCCATCTCATGCTCATCAAAAGGAATCCACTAACAAGGTTGATCAAGTCTCGTTAATGAACTCATTCCGAATAACATGGAACCAGAGAAATTTCGAATAACACTATGTTACCTCAACGGGGATATGCACATCCCCAATAATAAGAATATCATATTTCTTCTTAATAGTAGGAAGAGGAAATTCAAAACCTCCAAATATAATCGATGGAATTTTTCCAATAGAGTTGATACTATGAACTTGAGGTTGTTTCCTCGGAAAGTGTACCGTATGCTCATTACCATTAACATAAAAAGTGACATTTCCTTTAATGCAACCAATAACAGCCCCTGCAGTATTCAAAAAGGGTCTTCCAAAAATAATAGACATACTATCGTCCTCGGGAATATCAAGAATAACAAAGTCCGTTAAAATAGTAACGTTTGCAACTACAACAGGCACATCCTCACAAATACCGACAGGTATAGCAGTTGATTTATCAGCCATTTGCAAAGATATTTCAGTAGGTGTCAACTTATTCAAATCAAGTCTATGATATAAGGAGAGAGGCATAACACTAACACCAGCTCCAAGATCACATAAAGCAGTTTTAACATAGTTTCTTTTAATAGAGCATGGTATAGTGGGTACTCTTGGATCTCCAAGTTTCTTTGGTATTCCACCCTTAAAAGTATAATTAGCAAGCATGGTGGAAATTTCAGCTTCCGGTATCTTTCTTTTATTAGTAACAATTTCTTTCATGTACTTAGCATAAGGATTCATTTTGAGCATATCAGTTAATCGCATACGCAAAAAGATAGGTCTAATCATTTCAGCAAAGCGCTCAAAATCCTCATCATCCTTTTTCTTGGATGGTTTGGGAGGAAAAGGCATGGGTTTCTGAACCCAAGGCTCTCTTTCCTTTCCGTGTTTCCTAGCAACAAAGTCTTTCTTATCATAACGTTGATTCTTTGATTGTGGGTTATCAAGATCAACAACAGGTTCAATTTCTACATCATTATCATTACTAGGTTGAGCATCATCATGAACATTTTATTAACATTATCACTAGTTTCAGGTTCATTACCAGATTGTGTTTCAGCATCAGAAATAGAAATATCATTTGGATTCTCAGGTGTATCAACAATAGGTTCACTAGAAGCATGCAAAGTCCTACCATTTTTCTTTTTCTTCCTTTTAGAAGGAGTAGGTGCATCTATATTATTTCTTTGAGAATCTTGCTCAATTATCTTAGGGTGTCCTTCAGGATACAAATGTTCCCGAGTCATTCTACCAGTTCTAGTAGCCACTCTAACAGCATAATCATTATTCTTACTATTAAATTCATTAAGAAAATCATTTTGAGCTCTAAGTACTTGTTCTACTTGAGTGGTAACCATAGAAGCATGTTTACTAATAAGTTTAAGTTCACCTTTAACATTAGCCATATAATCACCCAAGTGTTCAAGCATATTTGAATTGTATTTCATTTGTCTGCCAAAATAAGCATTAAAGTCTTCTTGCTTAGCCATAAATTTATCAAACTCATCTAAGCATGGGCTAGCAAACTTAGTAAATGGGATTTCAGCTTTATCATATCTATAGAGATAATTTACCTTTACTACCTGTGTCGGGTTATCAAGACCATGAGTTTCTTCAATAGGTGAAGGATTAAGATCATATGTTTCTTCAATAGGCGGTAAATTAAGACCGTGTGTTTCTTCAAAAGGAGGTAAATTCTTAACATCTTCAGCTTTAATACCTTTTTCTTTCATAGATTTCTTTGCCTCTTGCATATCTTCAGGACTGAGAAATAGAACACCTCTCTTCTTCGGAGTTGGTTTAGGAATAGGCTCAGGAAGTGTCCAATTATTTTCATTTGTCAACATATTATTCAATAGAATTTCAGCTTCATCCGGTGTTCTTTCCCTGAAAACAGAACCAACACAACTATCCAGGTAATATCTGGAAGCATCGGTTAGTCCATTATAAAAGATATCAAGTATTTCATTTTTGCTTAAGAGGATGATCAGGCAAAGCATTAAGTAATTGGAGAAGCCTCCCCCAAGCTTGTGGGAGACTCTCTTCTTCAATTTGCACAAAATTATATATATCCCTTAAAGCAGCTTGTTTCTTATGAGCAGGGAAATATTTAGCAGAGAAGTAATAAATCATATCCTGGGGACTACGCACACAACCAGGATCAAGAGAATTAAACCATATCTTAGCATCACCCTTTAATGAGAACGGAAATATTTTAAGGATATAAAAGTAGCGAGTTCTCTCATCATTAGTGAACAGGGTGGCTATATCATTTAATTTAGTAAGATGTGCCACAACAGTTTCAGATTCATAGCCATGAAAAGGATCAGATTCAACCAAAGTAATTATATCAGGATCAACAGAGAATTCATAATCCTTATCAGTAACACAAATAGGTGAAGTAGCAAAAGCAGGGTCAGGTTTCATTCTAGCATTAAGAGATTGCTACTTATATTTAGCTAATAATTTCTTAAGATCACTTCTATTATTACAAGCAAGAATAGCTCTAGCAGATTCTTCATCCAGATCATAACCCTCAGAAACAACAGGCAATTCATAAGTATTAGGGGGAGAGTCTTCATCATCACTATCTTCAATATAATCCGTTTCAATAATTTCATTCTCTCTAACCCTAGCAAGTTGTTCATCAAGAAATTCACCAAGTGGCACAGTAGTATCAAGCATAGAAGTAGTTTCATCATAAGTATCATGCATAGCAGAAGTGGCATCATCAATAACATTCGACATATCAGAACGAATAGCAGAAGCAAGTTTAAGTGTCGCAAGCTTATTCAAAACAGAAGGTGAATCAAGTGCAGAGCTAGATGGCAGTTCCTTACCTCCCCTCGTAGTTGAGGGATAAATCTGATATAAATCCCAAGTGACTCAAAGAATAGAGCTATGCTCCCCGGCAACGGCGCCAGAAAATAGTCTTGATAACCCACAAGTATAGGGGATCGCAACAGTTTTCGAGGGTAGAGTATTCAACCCAAATTTATTGATTCGACACAAGGGGAGCCAAAGAATATTCTCAAGTATTAGCAGCTGAGTTGTCAATTCAACCACACCTGGAAACTTAGTATCTGCAGCGAAGTGTTTAGTAGCAAAGTAATATGATAGTAGTGGTAACGGTAGCAAAAGGTAACGATAGCAAAAGTAATATTTTTGGTGTTTTGTAGTGATGATAACAATAGCAACGGAAAAGTAAATAAGCGAAGAACAATATATGGAAAGCTCGTAGGCAATGGATCAGTGATGGAGAATTATGCCGGATGCGGTTCATCATGTAACAGTCATAACCTAGGGTGACACAAAACTAGCTCCAATTCATCAATGTAATGTAGGCATGTATTCCGAATATAGTCATACGTGCTTATGGAAAAGAACTTGCATGACATCTTTTGTCCTACCCTCCCGTGGCAGCGGGGTCCTAGCGAAAACTAAGGGATATTAAGGCCTCCTTTTAATAGAGTACCAGACCAAAGCATTAACACATAGTGAATACATGAACTCCTCAAACTACGGTCATCACCGTTAAGTATCCTGATTATTGTCACTTCGGGGTTAACGGATCATAACACATAATAGGTGACTATAGACTTGCAAGATAGGATCAAGAACTCTCATATATTGATGAAAACATAATAGGTTCAGATCTGAAATCATGGCACTCGGGCCCT
Organism: Triticum aestivum; assembly: GCF_018294505.1. Classification (NCBI taxonomy): domain Eukaryota; kingdom Viridiplantae; phylum Streptophyta; class Magnoliopsida; order Poales; family Poaceae; genus Triticum; species Triticum aestivum. The sequence goes on along the minus strand of NC_057800.1, from coordinate 61,572,174 downwards.
AGTGACAAGCATTAAGCATAGCAAAGTCATAGCAACGTCAATCTCAGAACATAGTGGATACTAGGGATCAAACCCTAACAAAACTAACTCGATTACATGATAAATCTCATCCAACCCATCACCGTCCAGCAAGCCTATGATGGAATTACTCACGCACGGCGGTGAACATCATGAAATTGGTGATGGAAGATGGTTGATGATGACGATGGCGACAGATTCCCCTCTCCGGAGCCCCGAACAGACTCCAGATCAGCCCTCCCGAGAGGTTTTAGGGCTTGGCGGCGGCTCCGTATCGTAAAACGTGATGAATCCTTCTTCTTTATTTTTTTCTCCCCGAAACCAAATATATAGAGTTGGAGTTGATGTCGGAGGAGCTCCAGGGGGCCCACGAGGTAGGGGGCAGGCGCGCCCCCCATCCTCGTGGACAGGTGGTGGCCCCTCTGATCTTCATCTTTTGCAGGGATTTTATTATTATTTTCGAAAAGATGTTCCGTGAAGTTTCAGGTCATTCCGAGAACTTTTGTTTCTGCACATAAATAACACCATGGTAATTCTGCTGAAAACAGCGTCAGTCTGGGTTAGTTCCATTCAAATCATGCAAGTTAGAGTCCAAAACAAGGGCATAAGTGTTTGGAAAAGTAGATACAACAAAGACGTATCAAGGGAGAGCTTCGTCAGCACGACGACATGATGACAGTGATGATGATGCTACCGGAACATGGCTTTGCCTAAGCACCGCTACGATATGACCGAGGTGGATTATGGTGGAGGGGGGCACCACACATGGCTAAGAGATCAATGATCAACTTGTGTGTTTATGGGGGTGCCCCTTTAACCCGTATATAAAGGAGTGGAGGAGGGGGAGGGCCGACCCTCCTATGGCACGCCCCATGGGGAGTCCGACTCCCACCGGGAGTAGGATTCCCCCCTTCCCTAGTGGACTAGGAGTGGAAGGAAGGGGGAGAGAGGGGGAAGGAAAGGGGGGCCGGCCCCCACCCAATTCGGATTGGGCTTGAGGGGGCGCGCCCCCTCCTAGGCCTCCCTCTCTTCTCTCCCACTATGGCCCAATAAGGCCCATATACCTCCCGGGGGTTCCGGTAACCTCCCGGTGCTTTGGTATAGGCTCGAACTCACCTGAAACCATTCCGGCATCTAAATATTGTCATCCAATATATCGATATTTATGTCTCAACCATTTTGAGACTCCTCGTCATGTCCGTGATCATATCCGGGACTCCGAACTACCTTCGGTACATCAAAACACATAAACTCATAATACCGATCGTCACCGAATATTAAGCGTGCAGACCCTACGGGTTCAAGAACTATGTAGACATGACCGAGACATGTCTCCGGTCAATAACCAATAGCGGAACCTGGATGCTCATATTGGTTCCTACATATTGTACGAAGATCTTTATCGGTCAAACCGCATAACAACATACGTTGTTCCCTTTGTCATCGGTATGTTACTTGCCCGAGATTCGATTGTCGGTATCTCAATACCTAGTTCAATCTCGTTACCGGGAAGTCTCTTTACTCGTTCCGTAATGCTACATCTCATAACTAACTCATTAGCTATATTGCATGCAAGGCTTATATTGATGTGCATTACCGAGAGGGCCCAGAGATACCTCTCCGATAATCGGAGTGACAAATCCTAATATCGATCTATGCCAACTCAACAAACACCATCGGAGACACCTATAGAGCACCTTTATAATCACCTAGTTATGTTGTGACGTTTGGTAGCACACAAAGTGTTCCATCGGTATTCGGGAGTTGCATGATCTTATATTCATAGGAACATGTATAAGTTATGGAGAAAGCAATAGCAACAAACTAAACGATCATCATGATAAGCTAACAGATGGGTCAAGTCAATCACATCATTCTCTAATGATGTGATCGCGTTAATCAAATGACAACTCATTGGTGTCTACTACACAACCTTCTTCTTGTAGACGTTGTTGGGCCTCCAAGTGTAGAGGTTTGTAGGACAGTAGCCAATTTCCCTCAAGTGGATGACATAAGGTTTATCAATCCGTAGGAGGCGTAGGATGAAGATGGTCTCTCTCAAGCAACCCTGCAACCAAATAACAAAGAGTCTCTTGTGTCCCCAACACACCCAATACAATGGTAAATTGTATAGGTGCACTAGTTTGGCAAAGAGATGGTGATACAAGTGGTATATGGATGGTAGATAAAGGTTTTTGTAATCTGAAAATATAAAGACAACAAGGTAACAAATGATAAAAGTGAGCGTAAACAGTATTGCAATGCGTTGAAACAAGGCATAGGGTTCATACTTTCACTAGTGCAAGTTCTCTCAACAATAATAACATAATTGGATCACATAACTATCCCTCAACATGCAACAAAGAGTCACTCCAAAGTCACTAATAACAGAGAACAAACAAAGAGATTATGGTAGGGTACGAAACCACCTCAAAGTTATCCTTTCTGATCGATCTATTCAAGAGTCCGTAGTAAAATAACATGAAGCTATTCTTTCCGTTCAATCTATCCTAGAGTTCGTACTAGAATAACACCTTAAGACACAAATCAACCAAAACCCTAATGTCACCTAGATACTCCAATGTCACCTCAAGTATCCGTGGGTATGATTACATGATATGCATCACACAATCTCGGATTCATCTATTCAAACCAACACAAAGAACTTCAAAGAGTGCCCCAAAGTTTCTACCGGAGAGTCAAGACGAAAACGTGTGCCAACCCCTATGCATAGATTCCCAAGGTCATGGAACCCGCAAGTTGATCACCAAAACATACATCAAGTGGATCAATAGAATACCCCATTGTCACCACGGGTATCCCACACAAGAGATACATCAAGTGTTCTCAAATCCTTAAAGACTCAATCCAATAAGATAACTTCAAAGGGAAAACTCAATCCATTACAAGAGAGTAGAGGGGGAGAAACATCATAAGATCCAACTATAATAGCAAAGCTCGCGATACATCAAGATCGTACCACCTCAAGAACACGAGAGAGAGAGAGATCAAACACATAGCTACTGGTACATACCCTCAGCCCCGAGGGAGAACTACTCCCTCCTCGTCATGGAGTGCACCGGGATGATGAAGATGGCCACCAGAGAGGGATTTCCCCCTTCGGCAGGGTGCCGGAACGGGTCTAGATTGGTTTTCGGTGGCTACGGAGGCTTCTGGCAGCGGAACTCCTGATCTATTCTGCTCCCCGATGGTTTTAGGGTATATTGGTATATATATTGGAGGAAGAAATACGTCAAGGGAGCCACGAGGGGCCCACGAGGGTGGAGGGCGCGCCAAGGGGGGTGGGCACGTCCCCCTGCCTCGTGCCTTCCTTGATGCTTCCCTTACGTACACCCCAAGTCTTCTGGATTGCTTCCGTTTCGAAAATAAGTTCCGTGAAGTTTCAGGTCAATTGGATTCCGTTTAATTTACCTTTTCTGCGATACTCTAAAACAAGGAATAAACAGAAACTGGCACTGGGCTCTAGGTTAATAGGTTAGTCCCAAAAGTCATATAAAATAGCATATAAAGGCATATAAAACATCCAAGGTTGATAATATAATAGCATGGAACAATCAAAAATTATAGATACGTTGGAGACGTATCAACATCCCCAAGCTTAATTCCTGCTCGTCCTCGAGTAGGTAAATGGTAAAAACAGAATTTTTGATGTGGAATGCTTCCTAACATATTTATCCATGTAGTTCTCTTTATTGTGGCAAGAATATTCAGATCCATAAGATTCAAGACAAAAGTTTAATATTGACATAAAAATAATAATACTTTAAGCATACTAACCAAGCAATTATGTGTTCTCAAAATAACATGGCCAAAGAAAGCTATCCCTACAAAATCATATAGTCTCGCTATGCTCTATCTTCACCACACAAAATATTTAAATCATGCACAACCCCGATGACAAGCCAAGCAATTGTTTCATACTTTTGATGTTCTCAAACTTTTTCAATCTTCACGCAATACATGAGCATGAGCCATGGACATAGCACTATAGGTGGAATAGAATGGTGGTTGTGGAGAAGACAAAAAGGAGAAGATTGTCTCACATCAACTAGGCGTATCAACGGGCTATGGAGATGCTCATCAATAGATATCAATGTGAGTGAGTAGGGATTGCCATGCAACGGATGCACTAGAGCTATAAATGTATGAAAGCTCAACAAAAGAAACTAGTGGGTGTGCATACAACTCGCTTGCTCACGAAGACCTAGGGCATTTTGAGGAAGCCCATCATTGGAATATACAAGCCAAGTTCTATAATGAAAATTTCCCACTAGTATATGAAAGTAACAACGTAAGAGACTCTCTATTATGAAGATCATGGTGCTACTTTGAAGCACAAGTGTGGTAAAAGGATAGTAGCATTGTTCCTTCTCTCTTTTTCTCTCATTTTTTTGTTTTTTTGTTTTGTTTTTTATGGGCCTTCTCCTTTTTTATGGCCTCTTTTTTTTGTCCGGAGTCTCATCCCGACTTGTGGGGGAATCATAGTCTCCATCATCCTTTCCTCACATGGGATAATGCTCTAATAATGATGATCATCACACTTATGTTTACTTACAACTCAAGAATTACAACTCGATACTTAAAACAAGATATGACTCTATATGAATGCCTTCGGCGGTGTACCGGGATGTGCAATGACTCATGAGTGACATGCATGAAAGAAGTATGAATGGTGGCTTTGCCACAAATACGATGTCAACTACATGATCATGCAAAGCAATATGACAATGATGAAGCATGTCATAATAAACGGAACGGTGGAAAGTTGCATGGAAATATATCTCGGAATGGCTATGGAAATGCCATAATAGGTAGGTATGGTGGCTGTTTTGAGGAAGATATATGGTGGGTTTATGGTACCGGCGAAAGTTGCGCGGTACTAGAGAGGCTAGCAATGGTGGAAGGGTGAGAGTGCGTATAATCCATGGACTCAACATTAGTCATAAAGAACTCACATACTTATTGCAAAAATCTATTAGTTATCGAAACAAAGTACTACGCGCATGCTCCTAGGGGGATAGATTGGTAGGAAAAGACCATCGCTCGTCCCCGACCGCCACTCATAAGGAAGACAATCAATAAATAAATCATGCTCTGACTTCATCACATAACGGTTCACCATACGTGCATGCTATGGGAATCACAAACTTCAACACAAGTGTTTCTCAAATTCACAACTACTAAACTAGCATGACCCTAATATTACCATCCTCATATCTCAAAACAACCATCAAGTATCAAACTTCTCATAGTATTCAATGCACTCTATATGAAAGTTTTTATTATATCCCTCTTGGATGCCCATCATATTAGGACTTGTTTCATAACCAAAGCAAACTACCATGCTGTTATAAAGACTCTCAAAATAATATAAGTTAAGCACGAGAGTTCATCTAATTCTTCAAAATAAAACCACCACCGTGCTCTAAAGAGATATAAGTGAAGCACTAGAGCAAACGACAAACTACTCCGAAAGATATAAGTGAAGATCAATGAGTAGTCGAATAATCATGCAACTATATGAAGACTCTCTAACATTTAATAATTTCATATCTTGGTATTTTATTCAAACAGCAAGCAAAACGAAAGTAAATAAAATGACGCTCCAAGCAAAACACATATCATGTGGCGAATAAAAATATAGCTCCAAGTAAAGTTACCGATGAACGAAGACGAAAGAGGGGATGCCTTCTGGGGCATCCCCAAGCTTAGGCTTTTGGTTGTCCTTGAATATTACCTTGGGGTGCCTTGGGTATCCCCAAGCTTAGGCTCTTGCCACCCCTTATTCCATAGTCCATCGAATCTTTACCCAAAACTTCAAAACTTCACAACACAAAACTTAACAGAAAACTCGTAAGCTCCGTTAGCGAAAGAAAACAAAACACCACTTCAAGGTACTGTAATGAACTCATTCTTTATTTATATTGGTGTTAAACCTACTGTATTCCAACTTATCTATGGTTTATAAACTCTTTTACTAGCCATAGATTCATCAAAATAAGTAAACAACACATGAAAAACAGAGTCTGTCAAAAATAGAACAGTCTGTAGTAATCTGTAACTAACGCAAACTTATGGAACCTCAAAAATTCTAAAATAAATTGCTGTAAGTGAGGAATTTATATATTAATCATCTGCAAAAATAATTAACTAAATAGCACTCTCCAATAAAAAATGGCAGCAATTCTCGTGAGTGCTAAAGTTTCTGTTTTTTATAGCAAGATCAACAAGACTTTCCCCAAGTCTTCTCAACGGTTCTACTTGGCACACACACTAATTAAAACATAAAAACTCAATCATAACAGAGGCTAGATAAATTATTTATTACTAAACAGGAGCAAAAAGCAAGGGACAAAAATAAAGTTGGGTTGCCTCCCAACAAGCGCTATCATTTAACGCCCCTAGCTAGGCATGATGATTTCAACGATGCTCACATAAAAGATAAGAGTTGAAACATAAAGAGAGCATCATGAAGAATATGACTAGCACATTTAAGCCTAACCCACTTCCTATGCATAGGGATTTTGTGAGAAAACAATTTATGGGAACAACAATCAACTTGCATAGGAAGGTAAAGCAAGCAAAACTTCAAAACTATAAGCACATGGAGAGGAAACTTGATATTATTGCAATTCCTACAATCATATGTTCCTCCCTCATAATAATTTTCAGTAGCATCATGAATGAATTTAACAATATAACCATCACATAAAGCATTCTTTTCATGATCTACAAGCATAGAATTTTTATTACTCTCCACATAAGCAAATTTCTTCTCATGAACAGTAGTGGGAGCAAGTTCAACAAAATAACCATCATGTGAGGCATAATCCAATTGAAAGTTAAAATCATGATGACAAGTTTCATGGATATCATTATTCTTTATAGCATACAAGTCATCAAAAAATCATCATAGATAGCAACTTTGTTCTCATAATCAATTGGAACCTCTTCCGAAATAGTGGATTCATCACTAAATAAAGTCATGACCTCTCCAAATCCACTTTCATAATTATAATCATCATAAATAGGAGGCATGCTATCATCATAATAAATTTGCTCATCAAAACTTGGGAGACAAAAAATATCATGTCCATAAAACATAGCATCCCCAAGCTTGTGGCTTTGCATATCATTAGCATCATGGATATTCAGCAAATTCATACTAACAACATTGCAATCATGCTCATCATTCAAAGATTTAGTGCCAAACATTCTAATGCATTCTTCCTCTAGCACTTGAGCACAATTATCGGAATCCTTATTTTCATGATAGATATTAAAAAGATGAAGCATATGAGGTACCCTTAGTTCCATATTTTTTTGTAATTTTCTTTTATAAACTAAACTAGTGATAAAACAATAAACTGAAAGATTCGATTGCAAGATCTAAAGATATACCTTCAAGCGCTAACCTCCCCAGCAACGGCGCCAGAAAAGAGCTTGATGTCTACTACACAACCTTCTTCTTGTAGACGCTGTTGGGCCTCCAAGTGCAGAGGTTTGTACGACAGTAGCAAATTTCCCTGAAGTGGATGACCTAAGATTTATCAATCCGTAGGAGGCGTAGGATGAAGATGGTCTCTCTCAAGCAACCCTGCAACCAAATAACAAAGAGTCTCTTGTGTCCCCAACACACCCAATACAATGGTAAATTGTATAGGTGCACTAGTTCGGCGAAGAGATGGTGTTACAAGTGGTATATGGATGGTAGATAAAGGTTTTTGTAATCTGAAAATATAAAAACAGCAAGGTAACAAATGATAAAAGTGAGCGTAAACGGTATTGCAATGCGTTGAAACAAGGCATAGGGTTCATACTTTCACTAGTGCAAGTTCTCTCAACAATAATAACATAATTGGATCACATAACTATCCCTCAACATGCAACAAAGAGTCACTCCAAAGTCACTAATAGCGGAGAACAAACGAATAGATTATGGTAGGGTACGAAACCACCTCAAAGTTATCCTTTCTGATCGATCTATTCAAGAGTCCGTAGTAAAATAACATGAAGCTATTTTTTGCGTTCAATCTATCCTAGAGTTCATACTAGAATAACACCTTAAGACACAAATCAACCAAAACCCTAATGTCACCTAGATACTCCAATGTCACCTCAAGTATCTGTGGGTATGATTATACGACATGCATCACACAATCTCAGATTCATCTATTCAAACCAACACAAAGAACTTCAAAGAGTGCCCCAAAGTTTCTACCGGAGAGTCAAGACGAAAACGTGTGCCAACCCCTATGCATAGATTCCCAAGGTCACGGAACCCGCAAGTTGATCACCAAAACACACATCAAGTGGATCAATAGAATACCCCATTGTCACCACGGGTATCCCACACAAGAGATACATCAAGTGTTCTCAAATCCTTAAAGACTCAATCCAATAAGATAACTTCAAAGGGAAAACTCAATCCATTACAAGAGAGTAGAGGGGGAGAAACATCATAAGATCCAACTATAATAGCAAAGCTCGCGATACATCAAGATCGCACCACCTCAAGAACACGAGAGAGAGAGATCAAACACATAGCTACTGGTACATACCCTCAGCCCTGAGGGAGAACTACTCCCTCCTCATCATGGAAGGCACCGGGATGATGAAGATGGCCACCGGAGAGGGATTTCCCCCTCCGGTAGGGTGCCGGAACGGGTCTAGATTGGTTTTCGGTGGCTATGGAGGCTTCTTGCGGCGGAACTCCCGATCTATTCTGCTCCCCGATGGTTTTAGGGTATACTTGTATATATAGGAGGAAGAAATACGTTAGGGGAGCCACGAGGGGTCCACGAGGGTGGAGGGCGCGCCCAGGGGGGTGGTCGGGCCCTCTGCCTCGTGCCTTCCTCGATGCTTCCCTTACGTACACCCCAAGTCTTCTGGATTGCTTCCGTTCCAAAAATAAGTTCCGTGAAGTTTCAGGTCAATTGGACTCTGTTTGATTTTCCTTTTCTGCGATACTCTTAAACAAGGAAAAAACAGAAACTGGCACTGGGCTTTAGGTTAATAGGTTAGTCCCAAAAATCATATAAAATAGCATATAAATGCATATAAAACATCCAAGGTTGATAATATAATAGCATGGAACAATCAAAAACTATAGATACGTTGGAGACGTATCACTCATGTCTATGGTTAGGAAACATAACCATCATTGATTCAACGAGCTAGTCAAGTAGAGGCAAACTAGTGACACTCTCTTTGCCTATGCATTCACACATGTACTAAGTTCTCGGTTAATACAATTCTAGCATGAATAATAAACATTTATCATGATATAAGGAAATATAAATAACAACTTTATTATTGCCTACAGGGAATATTTCCTCCAGTCTCCCACTTGCACCAGAGTCAATAATCTAGATTTCATTGTAATTGTGGGAGTCCTGGATAAGGGGGTCTCCGGACAGCCGGACTATATCCATTGGCCGGACTATTAGACTATGAAGATACCTGATTGAAGACTTCGTCTCGTGTCCGGATGGGACTCTACTTGGCGTGGAAGGCAAGCTAGGCAATACGGATATGTATATCTCCTCCTTTATAACCGACCTTGTGTAACCCTAACCTCTCCGGTGTCTTTATAAACTGGAGGGTTTTAGTCCGTAGGACAACATACAATCATACCATAGGCTAGCTTCTAGGGTTTAGCCTCTCTGATCTCGTGGTAGATCTACTCTTGTACTACCCATATCATCAATATTAATCAGCAGGACATAGGGTTTTACCTCCATCAAGATGGCCCGAACCTGGGTAAAACATTGTGTCCCCTACCTCCTATTACCATCCGCCTTAGACGCACAGTTCAGGACCCCCTACCCGAGATCCGCCGGTTTTGACACCGACATTGGTGCTTTCATTGAGAGTTCCTCTGTGTCGTCGCCGTTAGGCTTGATGGCTCCTACTATCATTGATAGCGATGCAGTCCAGGGTGAGACTTTTCTCCCCGGACAGATCTTTGTGTTCGGCGGCTTTGCACTATGGACCAATTCACTCGGCCATCTGGAGCAGGTTGAAAGTTACGCCCCTGGCCACCAGGTCAGGTTTGGAAGCTCAAACTACACGGCCGATATCCGTGGAGACTTGATCTTCAATGGATTCGAGCCTCTGCCTTGTGCGTCACGCGGTCACGATGAGTACGACTTAGCTCTACCATCGGACAGTGTTAAGGAGATCGCACCGGCGGTCGCTCCAACCCTCAATTCGGAGCCAGTTGCGCCTTTTGCGGACGGGTGGATGGACCCCGCCACGGAGGCCTTACCCTCAGCGGTGATCGAGCCGAACATCAACTTTACCTTGCACGAGAGCCGTGTTGTTGAACTGCCGGATACTTCTCCGGCCACGGACTCCGAACCGCCTGCGTCCGTTCCGATCGAATCCGGTTGGGCGCCAATCATGGAGTTTACCTCTGCGGATGTCTTTCAATACTCACCCTTCGGCGATATACTGAAGTCATTAAAGTCTCTCTCCTTGTTAGGAGAATCCTGGACGAACTATGCCCGGCAGGATTGGGATGCGGATGACGAAGAAATTCGCCGCCCACCCACCACCCACTTAATAGCCACTGTCGATGACTTAACCGACATGCTTGACTCCGACTCCGAATACATTGACGGTATGGACGCCGATGCAGGAGACGAACAGGAACCACTGCCCCCAGGGCACTGGACTGCCACTTCACCACATGACGTATACATGGTGGACACACCAAAGGAAAAGGACGACGAGGAACGGAAGGACGCAACGAAGGGTTGTTCCCTCAAGAAGCAGTCAAAACGGCGGCGTAAGCGCCGCCCCAAATCCCGCCTCGGCAGAAACAACGATCATACAGACCCAGCGTTAGAGCAGGGGGAACCATTGCCGGACCGCGGCAACACGGAGAATCAAGCCGAACAACCTGACTCTGTCAAAGATCATAGTCCAGATGACGTCACACCGGACGAACACCCGGAGCAATAGAATACCCATCAAAGGCTTGTTGCTACCGCGAGGAGTCTAAAAAAGCAAAAGCAAAGGCTCAAAGCTGCGCAAGACACACTCCGAATCAGATGGAGCAAAGTACTCAACACAGCAACAAAGTACGACGGTAATCGCCCCACCAAGAGCTACCCGAAGCGGAAGTTGCTACCTGAATTCGATGAGGAGGCCTTACATCCCCCACAACCAAAAATCAAAACAGCCATCTGGCCGGATAGGCGACCTCACGGCCAACATAGAGCGGCAAACAACGCCGCACATAAGGCAATACGCGACCCACGCGAGGACTCTCATCAAAAGGATGGCACAACCAGATCCATCTATGGACCACGTAAGTGCGCTCCAACATACAAAGCAACACAACAAACATCCGAAGAACGCGGTACACGCGGATACAGGGGTGCCGCACACCCCCTATGTTTCACCGATGAGGTGTTGGATCATGAATTTCTAGAGGGATTCAAACCCGTAAATATAGAGGCATACGATGGAACAACAGACCCTAGTGTCTGGATTGAGGATTATATCCTCCATATCCATATGGCTCGAGGAGATGACCTCCACGCCATTAAGTATTTACCCCTCAAACTCAAAGGGCCAGCTCGACACTGGCTTAAGAGCCTCCCCGAAAGTTCCATTGGAAGCTGGGAAGAGCTCGAAGATGCTTTTCGGGCAAATTTTCAGGGGACTTACGTCCGACCTCGGGACACGGACGACTTGAGTCATATAACTCAACAGCCTGGAGAGTCAGCCCGAAAACTTTGGAACATGTTTCTTACTAAAAAGAACCAAATAGTCGACTGTCCGGACGCCGAAGCCTTGGCAGCTTTTAAGCATAGTGTCCGTGACGAATGGCTTACCAGACACCTCAACCATGAGAAGCCGAGAACAATGGCAGCATTAACAAGCCTCATGACCCGCTTTTGCGCAGGTGAGGATAGTTGGCTAGCCAGATGCAACATCGGCGACCCAAGTACATCCGAAGTTAGAGATGGAAACGGGAAATCACGACGCAACAACAATAATGAACGCCGAAATAAAGAAGACAATATGAAGAGCACGACAGTAAACACCAGATTTAGAAGCTCTCGGAAAAGTCAGCAAAAGCAGCCCTCTAAAGGTGACAGAGACGAACTGTCCAGCCTAAACAAAATTCTGGACCAAGTATGTCAGATCCATAGCACCCGCGGTAAACCTGCTAATCATACCCACAGAGAATGTTGGGTCTTCAAGCAGTCCGGCAAGCTCAACGCCGTACACAAGGGGGAGTATACACCAAGCAAAGACGAGGATGGGCCTCCCAAGCAAGACACTGGGGAACAAAAGAAGTTTCCACCAGAAGTCAAAATAGTCAACGTGTTACACGTGATCAAAGGGGGAAACAAAGCGGCACTCCCAGAAAAATATGCCCAAGGGCCTATCACCGCGAGTCCTGCCACTGGTCGTCTCAACCGATCACTTTCGACCATCATGATTACTCAGCAAGTATCCGGCGTGCAGGATGGGCCGCCCTAATATTAGACCCAATAATTGATGGATACCACTTTACACGAGTCCTAATGGACGGTGGCAGCAATTTAAACCTGATATACCAGGATACGATCCGTGAAATGGGGATAGATCCAATGGAAATTTGCCATAGCAACACTGCCTTTAAAGCAGTAACGCCAGGCCTAGGGGCTCACTGCACGGGCTCCCTGCTACTAGAGGTTATATTCGGCTTCCTCGATAACTTCCGTATCGAACATTTAACCTTCCACATTGCTCCATTCCAAAGTGGCTATGAAGCACTACTTGGACGCGAAGCTTTTGCTCGCTTTAATGCAATACCGCATTATGCTTCCCTCACGCTCAAGATGCCCGGTCCACGTGGCATCATTGCAGTGCATGGAAATATTGAGCGATATTTGCGCGCCGAAGAGAGTGCGACTGCCTTGGCAGCCGCACACTAAAAACAGCCTCACCAACTAAAGCATTTGATAGGTCATCAAGACCACGGACATGGTTAGACGAGTCCGGCGTAGCTATATGTAACTCATCCCGGATTGATGGCCACACCCCTATTACAAATACAAGTGGCTGAACGCGCGTAGACAAGTGGTAATTTTTACTTACCTTTAATTATACATGGTTTCTTTAAAAACTACCTTTTTGCACGACAACCTTTCACCTAAGTTCCTCTCTTTTATAGATGAACATCGTGCTACACCCGTCCAGGATACGGCACAAGGGAGACACAGATGCAGACGTGCAGCAGGGACCCGCTCCAAGGATTCTTTTTAGATTAAGACCCTGCGTAAACCTTTTTTACTGTCTCTTGTTGATATAGATCCCTCGGATTCTTAGTACAAATTGAGAAAGGATGCTGACGTCTTGGCATGTGGCCACGTCAGAATAACGCACGTACCCGGACACAAGGGGCTTCTTACAAAGGGCACTATTTAGGCCCGGTTTATACCATAAAGACCGAATACCTTAGGGAGTGTTCGGCGTCGCGAGTTTGGCCTTATATGCATCAGCACCGAATCATGTCTTTGGTAAAATGTTGGGTTTGCCTGGCTCCTATGTTTTGGTGCCTTACGTTCCATTCTATCGGCTAAGGCAGCACCGGGAGAACTATTGCGATTGTGCCCTGGTTCGTCCGGACGAGCACCTCAGTAGAAAAAGCCGAAAACTGACTGTCATGATATAGCGCGAGACTGGTCAACCACTCGATGACCTATCGGAATGTTAGAATTCCTCCGCTTTAACGAAGGGCCGTTTCCCAGCCAGGCATATACGCACCCCGAGTTCGGGAGAGTGCGGAGCCACCAGGGGCTATATAGTAGCCCCATCGTCAAACTCCTATGGCTAAGTGAAAGTGTTAAAGCATCATAGTCCGGTTGCCTCGTTCGCTGCGCTATCACCTCCTTAATAGGACCAAGACATTGGGTTAAGTGTGACATGTGTTTTTTGCGAACACCTCCGCGTTATATGCGTGGGGGTTGAAGCCGACGACTGCAATCTTTCAGGTTATATATATATATATATATATATAGAGAGAGAGAGAGAGAGAGAGAGAGAGACGGTCTATTATGCTAATATTAGCAGAATAACTATTCTGCACACCACTTCCGCACTGCACGCTGAACGCAAGTGCACTGCATCTTCTTTACGTTGGGCACTGCAATGCTTCACGGGAGAACTGCTTCATTTTTCGGTGTTCCGCCCGCGTGTTCTATGTGGAATCGGGTGTTGCGGGATGATTCAGTTTGTGTCTGCATCTCATTTTAGCTTTATTCTTTCTAATTTATAGGAAAATATACTAGAGTGCTTGCAAATCGAGGGATTTGGTGGACGAGCTTTCTCTGTTCATTCGTGTTCGCGTCAGATGCAATTTTTTTTGTGCTCGAATGTTGTTATTTAGTAGGAATTGTTTGATTGCGTTCGTTTTAATTGGTCCGTTCACTCTATAATTTGTTAATTTTTAGGAGTTAGTTTTCAATTTCTTGCTATTTTGGTTGTGCGGGCGGGTGAGCTTCGTCCGCTCCTTTGTTCTTGTTGATTTTTTTTTGATTTTTGCCCATCCACGCGTGTTTGAATATTGTAATTACTGTTGCTGTAGGTTTGAATTCATTGTATTGCGGGTATAATTGTCATTTTTTGAATCGCGGTTTTTAAATGAAAGGTGATGCTGTTCGTCAAGTTGCCATGTCTTCCATGTAAATTTTTGCGGGTGTATTTTTCGATAGTTTAGTGGCTGTACAATTTTTAGGCGAGTTATGGAAGTGCGAGTGAAATTGACACCTCTATCAGTCTATCACATTGTCTATAGTTTCAGTGCTTTAATTTTATTTGTTGTAGTCGCGGCATACGTTGTAGTGCACTGCATTTTCTTTGGTAGCGTACTTCGTTGTAGTTGTATTACAGTGGTTATGGCTGTTTATGAGATTTCTCCTTTTCTTAAACTACATTCTGTGTTCTAGATGACTGCATAATATGCATTTCTGTACTGCATTAGCAGTGTTGTTAATTTTCTATTCTGGTATTAGAATGGATGTTCCATGATACGCTTGTGTTAGCTGAATAGTTATTATAAGATTTTTTTTGAACTGCATACTATGATAATTGTTTTTGAACATCGTATGTTAAGTGCAAAATTTCTACCATTTGCATTTCCTTGTTACTATTTCAGATGGTTGCTTTTTGTTATTATTAGTACGACACTACGTGTTCGAGAGAACTGCATTACTGCCAACAACAACTTTGTCTAAAAAGGATGATAAAATGACGTAGTTGAGGTTGCATACTTTAAATAGGCATCGTTCAAATTGTCTGTTGAACATAATTTTAAAAGCATACAACATAAGCAAAGCATTAGAAATATTGGTTGCTTCATATTAGACAGCGTGTAGTGCAAATATTGTAAGCTTGATGGAGTCTTCTTCTTTGTAGAAAAAGACCATGGCCACTTCTCCGGCCTCAAAGCCATTCTAGGAGACAAAATCTTTCCAACCAGTAGTTATGTTGATGCAGTCTTCAGAGTCGATGTGGTAGTCAGCTTCCATGTCTCCATAGCCATTCTTGTGTTCTGTCTCCAAAGTAAGCTTCCCTGAACTCGAAGCATGAAATTTTATTGTGGATGGCAGTTTCTGCATATTGTAATGGGTGGAAAAAGAATTTGTAAGTAAACAACAAATGTTTTTGTTTTATACTTAGTATGATTTGTTTATGTTTACTTAAATAGTTACATACATATGATTGTATTTTGTAAAGTAGTTGCAATGTATGAACAAACTTATATACGCAATTGACTCCTAGTTTTACTGGGATATATATTATACTGCAACATGTGTGCACTGCAATGTCAGTAACAGTGTACTTCTCCAGCATGTTAAGATAAATGCAACTTATCTACTGACCCTTTTTTGTACATATGTCGATACATGGTGTGGTACTGAAGTAAGATAGGTGGAAGCATCTAGTCTTAATAGCTAACAGATCCGAACAAGAATACAAATTCTGTTTTGTATTTTTGTTGATATTACTAAACAAATTGATTGAACTATATATTCAGATGTGTATTTGTAGTCTAGATTATGTGCAAAAATTGTGAGTGGAAAAACATACCCAACTTTCCTATAGATCTGCGGTTGTGAGGCGATGAAGAAATGGCGCACGAAACCCCCTGTTGGGTATCATCAGGCAGCCAAGCATGCTGCGCCACTCGGTGTTGGTGAGCTGTAGGCCTTCTGCGTAGACGCATGTGTCCGCTACCGGAGCCATCCTTGCCAAGCACCCGCACTTACAGTCCATGGCGGGTTTAGTGGAATTCCAGAGAAGAGCTGTGGATGGGATGAACCCTAGATCTATGTTTTGAGGAAAATGAGGAACGGGGGGGAGGAGTTGTGTTAGTCTGTAGCACGAATGGATAAGTTTTTATGTAACCAATCGAGCAGTGGAAGTAATAAATGGTGTGGTTGGCGTTAGGTGGTGGATTGGGTGTGATTCAGTGCACACGAATGCATTTAAGAAGCAACAGGACTGCTTACTTGAAAATAGCGAACTGCATTGTCATATCACGGCGAACTACGAACACGTGGTTGGGCCTGTGTTTGTGTATGGTATGTAGCATTTTTTTATTTTCAGTGGCCTCTCTTTTTTTGTTAGCCCTGTGTTCTGGTAGTGAAGACGCAATTGGGCCCAGGTCGGCCTGTGAGCACACGGCTGGTTCCCGGTGCGCTGTGTGCGGTCTAATGTTTAGTCCCACCTCGCCTGCGGAAGGCGCGGCCGACATGTTTATAAGCGGTGGTGATGCATCTGTGTCTAATTCCTCTTGTTACTTATTTTGGCGCTTAAACATGGCGCTCGCAGCTGTATGCTCTCTGACCTGTGGGCCCATGTGTGGCCGGCCCCATGCACTGTGACTCAGAACGACTCGCCTTCTGTGGGCGCAGACCTATTATGAGACTGGCTGGGGCCGGTGCCACCTGGGTGGTCATTTTTTTATTTTTATTTTTCTTTCTTAGGTGTTTTTTTCATTGTCGGGAGCTTGCACTGCATTGATTAGGGTTCTGTACTGCATGTGTACGCATTACGTACTGCATGTACAGTTGCCATTTTTTTGTTTCCGTCCTTTTGCTATTATGTAATCTTTTTTCCCAATGTATGGGAGTGCACTGCTTAGTAAATCATACGCGTAATGCGTTGATTATGGTTCTGTACTGCACGTTTATATATTTCTGTACTTCATTGATTATTTACGTGTTTGCGTTTTTCGTTTTCTGGTTTTGCTCTTATGTATTCTTTTTTCAAATTTAGGTTCGTGCACCGCTTTGTTGGGTATGTTAAGACTTCATTGGACAGATTCTGTACTGCATTCGTACACAACTTGCACTGCATGCGTCCTGTTTGCACACTGCAACTCTTTTTTCGTTTTTTGCACTGCTCGAATCTAATGATACATTAGCAGACAACAGAAAACAAATTATCACAGATATTCTGTACGACAATTTCATCACCAGCAAGCTAAGTTGAACAGAAAGCAAACTAACATAATCAGAGTTCATCATTATTACAAAGCGATTGTGCATGGCAAGCAAACTAACGATACATAAGCAAACAACAGAAAGCAAATTTGATGATAATTCTAAAAGAACGCTGGCATTGTTGGCTCCTGGCCGGCACCATCTTCTTCTTCACCAGTTAGGCTCTCCCCATCCCCAGCTGCTCCTGGCGCGCTTCTTGGGGGGCTCCTCCTTCTCCAGCTTTGCACGGCGAAGGCCGTCCTGGGTGAGGGTGATGCGGTTCCATATCTCGTACGCTGCGTAGGCGTCCTTTGCCGCGTACTCGATGTGCCTCCTGGACAGAGGCAGGATGGCCCAGCGCTGGTGCTCGTCGTCGGTGATCTTCTTCTTCATGTTGTTGTAGTAGTCGTTGATGAGCACGCCGGAGACGTCTCCGAGGGAGTCCAACGGCTTGGTTGCCTCGGGCACCCTCCACTCCTTCTGGATGTCGATGAAGTTGGCGACCTCCAGTTTGACGCGCTCCAGCCTGGTTTTGTCGCCGTCGATGGAGAAGCCTGCAAAGGTGTACCTGGGGTTGGCGAGGAAGTTGTCGAAGATGGTGCACCTTTCACTGTCGCTCATTTGGAAGAGCAGCACCGGGTGATTCTTGCCGATGGAGAGCTGGCAGAGGGCGGGTTTCTGCGTCGCTTCAGGGTCGTTGTCGTACTTGAGATCAATGCCGACGATCTTGTGGCGTTGGAGGCTGAGGTGGCACCCGTACTGCGCGAGGGTGATCGCCATCTGCTTCCTGTCGTTGGTGTGGATGACGTGCAACTTGGTGTTGCCGTGCGCCTCCAAGGCGTTGTCGCCCTTGTACTCGTCGGTGAACGTCATCGCCGGTGGCAGGGCTTGGTGCTTTTGGTGGGAGCACAATGGATACTTGTGTTTTTTGTGGATGAGAAGGCCTTTGGCAGGGGTCTGAATTTAAGGGGAGGGCGCGGGGTGGGATGGCCTCGTCGGATGAACTGCACAATCACGCTGATGATGCGGTTGTGCGGATCGTGGGTTGGTTTTTGCATCTGTGATCGTGGGCTTGTGGCGATGGAACTGCTCCGATCGGGTGGATGTATGCGAACGTGGGTTTTTTTAAGGTAGGTTTGTTTTATTTTTGATCAGGATATTTTTTTAACCACCACCTTTTTCTATGCGAACGGGCATTTTGTCATGTTTTATAGATGTATATTGCGTGACAACATAACTGCATTGATTACATTTACGCACTGCGGTGCATACAAATCAGAACTGCAACATTGTATACATGTGTGTACTTCATCATTTTTTGCGTGTCTTTGCTATATGCTTCGGCGGTCTGCATTGCGCAATGGAATGCACTGCATACTTCTACCGCACCGTACTGCATCTTTTTTGCCGGTACTTATTGGAGTCCCTTGCACGGGACGGTAGGGAAATGGGACGGAGGGGGGGTGGGGGCCTCCCCCCACTTTTTTTTGAACTTATTGTTTTTTCTTAGTCGGTTTTGTTGGGCCTGTGTTCGGGTAGTTCAGAGATGCATGTACGTTGTCAAATTTTGTGTGGCTGGGGCTGGTATCATTTGGGTGATCAGTTTTTATTCTTTGTATGCTTTTTAATGTCGTGGAGTGCACTGCTTTTTGGTAAATCATCGGTGCACTGCATTGATCATGGTTATGTACTAGATGTGAACTTCATTCCTTACTGCATGTACAATTCTCATTTTTGTTCCCGCGTTTTTACTTTTTTTGTAATCTTTTTTTTCGAATGTACGGGACTGCACTGCTTAGCAAATTACGACTGTACTGCATTATTTATGATACTGTACTGCATGTTCGTGTACTTGCGCACTGCGTTTACTTTTTCTGTGTTCGCGTTTTTCTTCATCCTGAAAAAGAAATGCATAATGGCATACTACATCCCGTATAGAAATGCACTGCATTTTTCCAGCAGTGCGTACTGCATTTGTTTTTTTGCCTGTGCTTACTTCACTGTACGGGAGGTTTAAGGGGAGAGCGGACACTACCCCATTCTAATTTATTCGTGACGGTTCAGCACATTCGTGAAGGTCGCCAGGCCTCCTTCAGGAACGGCTCGCACCCAGCCTTCAGGAAAATACTGCCTTTGTTTTGGCTTGGGAGGGGACGAAGAGTCAAAATCCCTAAACAGTTGTCCCCATCTCCCTAGTTGCATCCCGCCGCCTCCTCTGCGTCCGGCGCCGCCGCACCCCATCTTGTGCTTGACCCCAATCCCGTCGCTGCCGCCCCACGCCTCTAGCGCCGTGTCCATCCCCATGGAGGGCCGCTCCCTTGCCGTCCAGCCACTCCTACGACGCCTCCCTCTCGTCGAGGGGCGCCTCCCTCACCGTCCAGCGCCGCCCCCTCGCCGTCCAGCGGCTCCAGTGCCGCCTCCATCCCGATCGACGGGCGTCTCCCTCGCCGTCCAGCCACCCCAGCGCCGCCTCTCTCCCCGTTGACTGGGTCCTCCCTCGCCGTCCAGGTCTGCTTCCCTCGCCGTCTAGATGTGATTCCCACACCGGCCAGCCGCCTCACCCTTCTGTCTCCCTCCCAGTCCAGCTCCTCCCACTACCGAGTCAAGTCTTGGCGAACTACAACCGACCTGAGGAGAGGAAGACCCAAAAAAAGGTAGCAGCATACACTTTTTTCATTATTGGTGTCTAAATCCTAGCAGAGAGTTCAGCAGTAGCCGCAATGGTCTTTGTTTTAGTTAGATCTGTCGTAATAACACACCTAGGTACTGTATTTAATCAACTTGAAGTTGACATACTGTGTTTATTTTTAGAAATCTGAGAGAAACATAAATTGGAAACTAGAGGAGTTCTGGGCAACTTTATTAGTCTGAATCCCTAGCTGAGGGTTCAGCAGTAGCCGTAATGGTTGCTACATTACCTTCTCTGGGCAACTTTATTACATTTGTGATTTCTGAAGTAGACTACATAACCGAGTTGCTCTGTTCCTCCCGTACCAGGGTCCGAGGCTAGCATGTCAACTACCACGGCAAGGAAGGAGGCAACTTTCCCGCTACATTCATCCTCTGCAGGTATATTGTTCTTTATAGTCTATAAGATTAATAGAATATACACACGATTTGGAATGGCTGACATTGTAGGATAAATTAGTTCTGTATTAATTTTGAGGCTCCCTTCTTATCTTTTGTTTACATTACAGTTTGAAACTCTGAATGTAATACACATGCAACAAGCCTTATTACCAAGAAACACGTGGAATGTGAGGCGGCGGCGAAGCATTAGCTAGCGCGGGTGCGTCACCTCTGTGGTATTGTGGGCAATCATGGTTTTGGCAAGCTCACTGGAATCAAGTGAGGTGAGAATATCGATCTTCCAGACACCTATTTCTTCTTGCAAATTTAGAAAAGGGAGGTTGAGACATCATTTCCATTTCCCTATTTCTCTAATCTATAGGGCAGTGAGATAACGATGAATGTGGCAGCGAGAAATGATGGTTCTCCTGATCTTCCTTTCTGTGGTATCTTCTAAGGCATCCCTGATATGTCTCTTTTTGGTTCTTAAAATTTTCTTGCTATGAATAGTTCATCTCCTAAATATATCTTAATTGTGTTTGTCTCTAGGAGCGCGACATCGTAACCCAGACAAGTTCTTTCCAGATTTAGATATAGCTCAACATTAAAATCGCAACTTCGTGAGATTCTAAACCTGAAGGGAGAGCACTACATAGCGTTCCTTTTTGATAGTTCTCTTTGTCATATCTCATTTGATAGCTACATCTATGCCGGTGCTAAATGCTTTTTACTTGGTTGCACTGCTGAAATTGAGCTGAATTACACTTCTACAACTTTGTAGCTATATGTGAGCCTCCCACTAATTTTTTGACAGTTGCTTCGTTAGGTACACTCATCATTCATGGTTTTTTATTACCGTTTCTTAGCATACATGATATGCTTACCAACAGGTTTGTGGTACTACTGTCTTCGAACATTTCAAAGCTTAAGACATGGCAAACTGATGAGTTGGAAAACTTTATGATGCTATCACCATAATAGGTCCATGTACTAAAACCCAGTGTATATATAATAGGTATTTCCTGTTGACAAGTTATTTTCTTTGTGATTATTAGGTTCCAAACCTGCTGTTTGATGTTGCTGGTATTATGTTTGGTCAATGGTATACCTTCTGGGAGTTCTTCTGTGAAACTCTTTGATTGGGAAGACCAGCATCAAAGACTCGTATTCAGGTCTGTTCTATACATTTTTTATCAACTAATCCTTATTTTAGTTGTTTTCTAAGGTACTCTGGTCATAGACTATTGTAGTACAAGGTTCAGAGGTCCAATTTGTTTAATTTCATATGCACACTTGATACTGTTATAGTTGCTTTTAGCCATGAAGATTGTGATAACTATAGTCTTCAGATCTAAATTGTAGTCCTATGACAAAGTTATTGTGTAGCTGTTAATTCCTTGTGGTTTGGAGCCGTTTTAGAGAAAGTTAGAAGCCATTCATGCCAACAATACATATCGTCTTTATCTAGTTCTATTTGCTGGAAAGGACCTTATTTCACCAGACTTATTCATCTGTGTACTGTACAATGTGCATGTTCATCTCTTTTTTGTTTTCTGTATATCACAGTTATTCCTTTGGCTGTTTTTAGTTGAAATCTGTTTCAACATTAGAAGTACTTAATACTTACAATTTTTTTCCTTTTAGGTGGATGGATCTTCCCAACCCTAAGAGCATGCTGGTACTCTGTTTGGCAGCTTCTTCTCATGCCGAGAAGACCATGGTGCTACTCCGACCAAGGAGAATCATTTAGGAATGTATTTTCGGACTGTTCAGCTTCGTTTGTCTTTTAGATGGGCTAAATGGAGCAGCTCTTGTTCTTTTTAAGTTTTTGGGAACCATGAGTTGGAATATCATTTTGTGAACAATTCAAGATATTACAATGAATGTGATCTTATTTACTTGGTTGTGCATATTACTGTGCAGAAATATGAATGGAATCAATTTGTATTTTAGCTGAATTTTGAATGATTTAATGTAATACCTACCAAATTTGCTGTTCTCTTCTGTACAGTAGAATAGACATCATGAGAAGTTCAATCCTGAAGGTGTATTCCTGACGGGGATACCTTCAGGAAAGACAAACTCAGGGCAAAATGTCGTCCGTCAGGAAACGCCGTCAGGAATGTATTTCCTGACGGTTACCTTCAGGAATGAAGGTCGTTCCTGACAAGCTATTGCTGACGGGGTATTCCTGACGGTATAGGCATGTTCCTGACGGGAATGGCTTATTCCTGACGGTTTTCGGCCGTCAGGAAAAACTTAGTTTGGGGTAGTGGGACGGGGGGGGGGGGCACATTTTTTTGTGTGGCACTTAATTGAAGGTAGACTTTTTTTCGGATGTGTTTTCTTAACATGCGTTTTGTTTTTGATTTTAACTTTTTTTGTGAACTGTATGTGTTTTATTTGTTGTTTTACCATTTGAACTTCATGATTCTTCACAGAGAACTGCATCATGTTTTTTTGTTGTTTTTTAGTAATATGTGCGTTTTGATGTAGACTGGCTTATTTTATCCGGGCTGTTTTTGGGCCGGCCCGTTATTTGTGACCCTTTTTGCGACACGCGGGCCTCCTACGTATCGTTTCCAGGCTATTCCACCGCTCCGCTGTTAGAGAAAGAAACCGAGAACAATCCCCTCTCCTCTCTTGCAGTTTCTCCCGAGGCATCTCTCCCTCGGGCAAAACCGCCGTCGCGCGCAGCAACCGCCATCGCCCGGAGAACCGCCGCCCTCAAGAGGTCCTTATTCCTGCATTCGGCGTCGCTGTCCGCTCCGTGAGCCCTTGCCGCTGCGCTCCTGCAGCCCATTCCTATTTGTTCCAGTCGCCGCCCCCCCTTCCCCCTTCCCACCGCCGTCACCGCACACTTTTCTTCGGTACGTTCCGCTTGGCTCAGTGTTGATTGTCCCCTCACCTTGTTTTTGTGATTCTTGTAGTTGCTGTAGCTCTTTTTGCTTGTGTAATTTTTCGTAGGCAGTCGATTTTATCTTGTTTTGAAGTCGATAGTTGTGTGTAGCAATGCGGATCTAGGGTTTCGTGAGATTTTCGCTGATTTTGTTGCTTATGTCTGCCACTTCGTCCTTTGTGTTGCAGGGAAACGCTATGTCTTCGCCGAGCAGGCCGGGAGAAGGAGTTCAGGGTATGTGGAGTGCTTATTCGTTAGGCTTTGTTTATTTTGTTTGGTGTTTATCTAGTTTCCTAATTCATCCTGCATATTGGGTTATGCTCTATTAGTTGTCAGCGTTCGTTTGCATTATTTTGTCATGTGATGTTTTTGTAATTTCTTTTTTCTTGTTTTTTTGAATCTAGCAGGTGATTGCAGTGCTCATAATGATACACCAATTGTCTCTCCTTGTCCTGGTGGTAAGGATCATGGTGTCGAGGGAGGACATCAAGTGAATTCGCCAATTGAATCTTCTCCTATAAGTGTGGCCCCTTCTTCTGGTATGTGATTAATTTGTTTATTTTTGTGTATGCTTTGTTTTATCTAGTTCGACATTTTTGTTGCGAATATCCATGAATTTAGTATATGTAGCACTGCATTTTATTTTTGTATGTGAACTCCAGTGTATGTACTTGTGAACTGCATTGTTGTTTTATTCAAGTTTTTTGTACAATGCATTATTTTTTATTTTGAGTTTATGGTTGAGCACTACATTTATATGTCTAACTGTACTGCATTTGTTCTTTTTGTGCAATTTTTAATGAGCATAGACAAACTTTATTTTGACGCAGTGTCTGTTTTCCATGCTGGGGCGCCTGGGTTTGAGGAGGTTACTCAATTGATTGACCATTATTTTGCAGAGGGTAATGTTGGTGTGAGCTTTGATCAGAGACGTCCTGTCTTGTCTGAAACACAGTCGCAGTCTGTTGATGGTACAGAGGAAGTTACACAGGATTGGATGGTCCCGGAACAGCTTCATCAATATGAGTTGAGGCAAAGCAAGAAGAAGTTGAGGTTTGAAATTGAGTCAAAAGAGTTTGCTGAAAAGGAGAAGAAGAGGAGAACTGAAGATGGTGCCAAGGGTGGTAAATTTGGCAAGGTGAAGAAGAGGTTGAGTACTGTTGCTGAGGAAGGTGGTACACCTCGGCGGAGTCCACGTGTTGCTGGAATGAAGAAGAATCTTGGCAAGAGAACCGCTGAAGTTGGTGGAAGTGATGATCCTTAGCGCAAACGACTACATGTCAATGAAGGTCCCAATTCTGATGACGACGACTTTGTGCTTGCTGATTATGTGAAGGGTGTTCATCCTTCTAGACGCAAAGACTGTGGTTCATCTAAGAGTGTACCCAAGCGTGCCCATGATGATGTCAATGAAGATGTTGGTGGTGATTCCGGCGAGGAGGTGGATGCTGCTCCAAAGGTTTGTTGAAGTGCACTGCATGTTTTCCTTCATTTGTTATTCTTTCTGTATTTTCTATGTCTCTTTTTTTATGCCTAATCTTCTAATGTGGACTGCATTTCCCTTTACACAGAGGAAGGAGTCTAGTAAGAGCAATGCAACTGAAGATGATGGTGAGGGAGATGATTCTCGATTTAACAAGACCGTGCGTTTGTCGCTTCCCACTGTTTGCAAGGTTGCTTCTTTGTTAAAAGAGGCGCATTGCAGCCGTGTTAGGGATGCTGGATTTGGTGTTGTCTTTGATCTGACAGTAAAGAAAAATGTGTCGCGCATTCTTATGTGCTATTTGATGGGAGTGATTGACCCTGCCACTATGCTAATGGACTTTGGGAATGGCAGGGTTCTTCGAATCAATCGTGATGTAGTTCATCACATTTTTGATTTACCTATGGGACATCACACTGCACCCATGCCTGCTTCCAGTGGTCATGATGAATCGTTGACTGCCCTTAAGGATGAGCTTGGCTTTGATTGTTCAAAAAGTATAGGTGTCAAGGACTTGCTTGAGAAGTTGAAGGTGTTGGTGGAGGAAGATGATTATGTGAGTGTTGACCTTGCTGTGAAGGTGTTCTTCCTGATACTTTACCAGAATTTGCTGTGCCCGGGGCCTGCAGTTCGTTTGGGTAGAGTTGCTGCGATGGTAGAGAACATGGATTATGCGGCTATGGCTCAGATGGACTTTTGTCAGCTTGTTGTTAATGAGTTGCAGGCAACTGTGGTTAGGTGGCAATCAGAAGGCAGCAAGCAGAATTGTGCAGAGGGTTGTGCCATTGTCCCCCTGATTATGTATCTTGACTGCTTGAAGCTTCGCAAATTTTCAGTCATGCACACGTTGACGCCACGCGCGTCATACCTGATGACCAAGGACCTGATGAAGTTGTACAATGAGGATGTGCTTGTGAAGGGAAAGATTTACTTGGAAAGTTACAAATTTGGGAAGCTGCCGGTTAGTGCAGCTGATTTTTTAATATCAGATTTAAAAAAAATGTGCAGTCATTATAAATGTGAACTCTTCTAGTACTCACATGTGTACTTCTCTTTGCGTGTTGTCTTTTTTTACAGTGGAAGGCGTCAGGTGATATTGTGTACAACCGTCCTGTTGCAGTTGTACACGGCAGCTCTGATGCGGGGCCTAGCATTCATGATAGGTTTTATGAGCCTACTGTAGTCAGCTTCCTGCCTGTGATGATGAGGTGCCGCATACTCGTGGTTTCATGCCTCGACAGATGTTTGATAATACAAGCTCTTATAAATAGACATTTGTTGGCGGCAAAAAGCATGAGGAGATTGATGAGCTTCTTCTAAAGGTTTTGAAGCTGACTGAAGATTTTCCAACCTCTGGTGACAGGTTGAGGACAGTTCCTGGTTTTTTCCCTGTTGGCCATGGCCCACGAGATGAAGATATTGTTGCTGCTCACAATTTTGATTGTGGTGTGATTGAAAGCCTGAAGATTGCAGTGACAAATGTTCGTTCTTCGTATGCTCAATTGAGACATTCACAAGAAGAAAAATGCGGTCGGTATGAGAAGGATGCTGGGCATATTGTGGATGAAATGATCCGTCAGGACACTGGCGTTGGCGCTGATAATGTATGTTCTAGGTTTTTGTGGCTTTGGACCTCTTTTTTATGTATTATGTTGACTGCTCCTCACTATTTTTGTTTTTTTGTTATAGGCTGGAGTGGAATCTTCTGGTGTCGATGGAACTAGAGACGATGGAGTTCGTCAGGTATAAATATTCCTGCCATGTCTGTTCTGCCATGCTTCCCTTTTTATTTGAACTTACATTTGTTTGGTTCCCATATTTTTTTGTGTACTTCTCTATTGTGAAGTGTGTACTGCTTGTGCATAGTTGGAGTTTTTTCTTTTTCGGTCGGTACCATCTTATTTCTTGTTTTTGGTTTGTTCTATGCCCGTAGACTGGTGTCGCTGCTCGTGATGTGCACAAAGAGACTTACGATTGTTCTGGGAAGGATGAGGTCTTGGGTGATGCAGCGTCCCCTCTGGATGCTGTAGCTGATAAGGTATAGTTGTATTACTTGTTCTGTTAGTGGGTTGTAATCTAATTTTTTGTTGTCTCTTATAAACTTGATGTACGCTGTTATGTTCATCCATATGCATATCATTTGCGTATGTTAGCTGCAATAGTTTTACATGTGTGATCTTCACTGTTTGACAGAAGTGAACTGCAGTTCTTTTTGGCATGCATGATCCATACTTATTTACATATGTGAGCTTCAGTATTTAACATAACTGAACTGCAGCGTTTATCAAAGCGAACTGCAGTTTTTTTATGTATATGTGGGTTGCAGTTGTAGTTGTGTTTGACACACGTGTGTTGATGTTGTTTTGCATATGTGGACTGTAGTTGTTATGTGTATGTTGCCAGCAGTCTTTTGACATAAGTGTGCTGTGTGTTGTTGTGTTGGTTATCCCCATGCTTATTTTTGTGTTACTGGGTGTTTTTTAAACTTTCCACAGGTTGGAGAACAAAACGTGGAAGTCCACGTTGATCTGAATCAGGGCAGTTGTGCTGTTGATGGCCGTGTCAATGTTGATGCTTCTGTATCGGTTGCCGTTGAGTGTGCAGATCCTTCTGTAGCTCAAGGATCCCATGATGCTGTTCCCACCAGTCGGCATGAAGATTCTGATGTTGGCATTGAAAAGCCACCGGAGAATGTTGCCCCTGCTGCTAGTGTTGTTGCTTCCCCTGTCTCTCTGGTGTCCAATGATGTTCCGGAAGTATCGATAGTGGAGCCTCATGTAGTTGAAGTATCTAAGGAAGCTGCTGTTGACCAGACTGTTGTAAATCGAGAGAATGCTGATGTTGCTGCAGAAGGAAAGTCCAGTGAGGTTGTGGTGGATTCGTTGCAACCTATGCAAGAAAATATTTTGCTCAATTCTGAAGAACAGCAGCCTGAAGACTCTGACACTGAAGGCAAGAGATTTTTTTAATGGTGCAGTTTGATGTTTTTCTCATTCATGTTGTTTAATTACTATGGTATCTGTATTAGATGTTTAATGATAAGTGAAACTTTGATCTTTTGTCTATAATTTTCAAAATAGCTAGCAGAATTCCCTTATCTTAATATTTAAACTTCATTGTTTGTATAAGTGAACTTCATCTTTTTTATTACAGATGTTGAACTCCCTGTTGTGACACCGTCGAGCATTGATCCAGCTCTTCTGAAAAGATACAATGAGTTGTACGCTGCTGTTACAAGGGCTCGGAAGGACAAGAAGAAGTATGGTTTTTTAGAAATTGTTTTGTTCATATGTATTATCTAATTTTTGTATTTACCCGTTTTTATTTGTTGTTATTTTTTTTAGTATCTTATGTTTGAGTTTTTCATGAAAAATTCAGGGACATGATTGCTTTTAAAACTGAGATGGGTGATATTAGCATTGGCGAAGTTGGTCAATCCTTTTGGGATAAAGGGATGCTCACTACAAGGCTTGTAGATCTTGGGGTTTCTTTGCTGGTAGATAAGTTTAAGAGATCTCCGACAATGGTTGTCCCGTACCATATTTGTGTAAGAATGCAGAAATTTTTGTTTTATTTTTTTCATTTTATTTTCTGATTTCGTGCGACGACTTGTTTTGCTTATTTGATTTTTGGTTTTGATTTGCAGACAAATATTTGGAATGGTGGTACTGTAGGCAGGAGTGTTAAAATGATGTTCTCTTCAAAAGCCGAGGAGCGTGTTGATAAAAAGGATATGGTGAGAGACGTTTTTATGTGTATTTTGCCTGTTTTGTTTTTATAGCGTTCTATTTTTTCTTGTGATAATAATTTTATTTATTTTTTCATGCTTCCAACAGGTCCTTTTTGCAACTTTTGATCCGCCAGATACGAGGGATGGTGTTGGTCATTATTGTGTAGTTGCGTTAAATGTGAAAGAAAGGCGGTTTGAATTTCTTGACTCGCTCAACAAACCTGGCAGCCCTGATGCGGTCAGGGTTTTTAGGAGGATGGTTAAAAATATCAAGCGTGCATGGAAAGAAGGTAGCTTGAGTTCTGATGAGCCGCTAAATCCTCCCACACTTGATGGATTTGTGTTGAAACATGTCATTGTCCCATTGCAGCCAAATGGGTGCGTTCTTTACAGCCCTTCTGTGTCATACCGTTCAAGTTTTTTTTCACTTAATTTTTGTGAAACTGATGTTTTTTATTCTTTTTATTGCAGGCATGATTGTGGATTCTATATGTTTCAATTCTTGCAGACATGGGATGGTGTTCGAGTTGCTAAGTTTGGGGTGGAGCACATTGGCTACATCAGAAAGGCCATGCTCTATAGCTGGCTAACATCGAGGAAGTGTTGCCTTGATTTAACATCACTTCTAATTTTTGCAGATAAAGGTTGTTTTATTGAACTTCTTTATCCTCGCTTTATTTTATTTTTGACTACTGCTTGGTTCCGCTTCTTTATGGGCAAGTGGGCTGCATTGTTATTTATATGTGGGCTGCATTGCTGTATACAAGTGCGGGCTGCATTGCTGTAGAGAAGTGGGCTGCATTGTTCTTTTATATGTGGGCTGCATTGCTGTATACAAGTGCGGGCTGCATTGCTGTAGAGAAGTGGGCTGCATTGTTATTTATATGTGGGCTGCATTGCTGTATACAAGTGCGGGCTGCATTGCTGTAGAGAAGTGGGCTGCATTGTTCTTTTACATGTGGGCTGCATTGCTGTATACAAGTGCGGGCTGCATTGCTGTAGAGAAGTGGGCTGCATTGTTATTTATATGTGGGCTATATTGCTGTATACAAGTGTAGGCTGCATTGCTGTATACAACAGTGGGCTGCATTCTATTTTTTCTCTATACATGTTTTTTGGTTTTTGTGTTTTGTACTGAGTGCTTCCATGTTTTTTCTGCATGTTTTTAGGTTTTGATTGGGGGCTTCATGAAGGCTGTACGTCACTGTTTGAGTCCCAGGGTTCTGATGTGGTTATGGAGGATTGTGTCATTGAAATCTCTCCAGATAATTCTGGTTTGAACACAAATGTGGCGTCTGGACCTGATGGTGGAAGTGTCTCTCGACCTAGCTCTCCACATGATGTATATGATGTTGATGATGATGATTTTGTTACACCGTGTGCACGTGCAACTAGGACTGGGAGTGCAGCAATTAATCGTCCTCATTTGGATGAGGTTGAAGTATTTTCGAACAAGAGGGCAGGTGAGAGGGCTTTTAAGTTGAGATGCTCTATAGAGAAATTGAAGCCTCCGAGGTTCAGATATATGGATGAGGCGATTAAAATAAAGGATCTTGTTCTCAGCAAAGATTTTGTAACCAAATACCGCGAGTAAGTTTTTTATGTGATGCGTGTGCCCTTTCATGCTTTTTGTGTGTTTTGATTTTAATTCTAATTTTATTGATCCCATCTGTGTATGTTTACTGCAGGAACGCGTTCTTTATGGTGCATGGTCCTTTTGGTGATGTCGATACTTACAATATCGACTATATCTATGATACATTTGGCAAAGGAGCTTTAATGGATTCGTATATCATGGATTTTGTCATCAAGTACTGGAAGCAAGACCCTGAATTGGGTTTAGCTTATCAATCCGGTGAACGTTTGCTACTTTCACCTTTATTTATCACGGTAAACGTTTGCTGTCATTCTTTCCTACTGCACTGGGCTTTTTCATGTCCATGCCTGCTTGCATTGTTTATTCTTTTTTTCATGTCCTTTTTTTGTTCTTTTTTGTGTGCAGTACGTTCTTCAAATGGAAACCTCTGTGACGAGAGATAATGACGGAAATCCTGTGTTGCCAGTTGTGCATAGCTCGTTTGTTTTAGAAGATGCAGTTAAGCAGTTCAAATTTTTTGTGAACGACGGCGCAAACCTGTTGGATGCAAAACTGGTAAATTCATTGTTTTTTGTCATTTATTTTTCCTGGTTTGTTGCATTTCTTTTTATAGTTATTTTTGGAACAGTGGTCCTGGTGGTACGTGTCGAAAGAACTTTTGATTTCATTTTTTTATGCGAACAGATTATGATGCCGCGATTCAAGGATGGTCATTATTCCTTATACACGATGAACCAGCATCGCCAGACCCTTGATATCCATGACAGTAGGAAGTACACTGGCCATCCTGATGTCACGACAAGGTGGCGCAGGACTGACTACCACGCAGATTGCACTGAAGTGGTATGTTATTTTTTCTTTGCCAAGCGTAAAGCTTTCTTTGTGTTTCTCCCACTGTATTTTTTTATAAACTGCAATTGTTTATGTAGTGAACTTCAACATATGCGCGACAGAACTGCATTTTTCTCACACGTGCACTTAAAAGAGGGATTGTTTTAGATGTTTGAGAACAACTTTTTTTTGGGTTCGTTTGAATATCAACTTTTTGATCCGTGATGTGTGTTATTCTTACCTTGTGCTTCTTTTTTTTGCCAGATGAGGAGGATGACTCAGCTGCTGAAGGCGATTTATGGTGAAAAAATGTATAAATCGAGGAACCTTCCTGACTGGGTTAAATTGGCAGAGAAGCCATCTTACCCGGTCGTGCCAGCGCAGGGAGCAAATGAGTGCGGAATCTATGTTCTGAGGATGACGCAGTTGTATGACGGCCAACGTCTAGTTGAGAAAATTTTGAAATCCGACGTAACAGCTTCTCTGTTTTCTTTTTACTTTTTTGTTCTTTATGACAACCTTTTTTTAATCACTTGTTTGCATTTGTTTTCTTTTTTTCAGCCTGCTGCTGAAGATTGGAAGGCGGAGTACATGTTCCAGCTGCTGTTCAATCCTTTGAACATGTTGTGTTATGAAGACATGCCGCTTGAGTTACGTGAACTGATTGCGGACCTCGGGCTCACTTCCCTGTCGCAATCGCAGACGCAGTCGCAGGCGCAGTAACAGTCATTTGGGGCACTGTTTTTCCTACTGGGTGCAAAAGGCTGTGCGTGGACAATAGCTAGGTTTTGATGTTGTGTTTGTGTGTGCTGACTAAGGTAGACAATGTATGAAAAAGACTTTTTTTTGTCGTTGTGTTTCTTCTTGTTCGTTTATGCAGCAGTGCATGTGGATGATTTTGTATATGTATGTGTATTTTATATCAATAACTGATACAATATATATAAGTGTATAATTTTATTTCTTGTTGACGACCACGGTCTATGTGAAGTAGCATTTTTGTCACGCTTTATATGTATGATATGTGTTCGATAAACTATATCGCATTTGATGCCGAACTTCTTTGTCCAATATAAGAGAACTGCATTTTTTTGGCATTCAAGCAAAGTGATGCACGTGTGTGCATGCCGAAGCTGCATTGCTTTATGACACCGAACTTCTTTTTTTGCCAAAACAAAAAACGCATTGCTTTTAGCCTATAGTTGCGTTTTGTAGTTGGTTTTTTTATTTGTTTGTATGTTAAGGTACATGGGGGGGGTTGCCCCCCCCCAATTTTTTAGCTGTCTATATATTTTTTGTATTGTTCTTGTACGCACGGCGTGTGTTAGCGTGAGGCCGAGCAGGGGGTGGGGAGGGGGTCGTGACCCCCTCTACATCCCCCTGCGAGGCCGAGCCTGGAACGAGCCGGAGCAGGCGGCGACGCGGCTTGCCGCGGCGCCGCATGCGTAGGCGAGTCCGTCATACCCCGTCGCCCCCTGTCTATCTTAGGGTGTGTGGGGTCCGGGTGGGTTTTTGCACACGTCCCCTTTGATGGGAAAAACAGAATGTCCCGCATTG
Source organism: Triticum aestivum (assembly GCF_018294505.1). Lineage (NCBI taxonomy): Eukaryota > Viridiplantae > Streptophyta > Magnoliopsida > Poales > Poaceae > Triticum > Triticum aestivum. Next base: position 61,539,477 of record NC_057800.1, on the reverse strand, counting down.
CGCCTGTCAACCAAGCGCACTGCGTGCGTTAGCGCGAGGCCGAGCAGGGGGTGGGGAGGGGGGGTCGTGACCCCCCCTCCACATCCCCCTGCAAGGCTGAGCCTGGAACGAGCCCGGAGCAGGCGGCGACGCGGCTTGCCGCGGTGCCGCATGCGTAGGCGAGTCCGTCATACCCCGTCGCCCCCTTGTCTATCTTAGGGTGTGTGGGGTCCGGGTGGGTTTTTGCGCGTGTCCCCTTTGATGGGAAAAATAGAATGTCCGCACTGCGCCTGTCAACCAAGCACACTGTGTGCGTTAGCGCGAGGCCTCGCAGGGGGTGGGGAGGGGGGGTCGTGACCCCCCTCCACATCCCCCTGCGAGGCCGAGCCTGGAACGAGCCGGAGCAGGTGGCGACGCGGCTTGCCGTGGCGCCGCATGCGTAGGTGAGTCCGTCATACCCCGTCGCCCCCTGTCTATCTTAGGGTGTGTGGGGTCCGGGTGGGTTTTTGCGCGCGTACCCTTTGATGGGAAAAACAGAATGTCCGCACTGCGCCTGTCAACCAAGCGCACTGCGTGCGTTAGCGCGAGGCCGAGCAGGGGGTGGGAAGGGGGGTCGTGACCCCCCTCCACATCCCCCTGCGAGGCCGAGCCTGGAATGAGCCGGAGCAGGCGGCGACGCGGCTTGCCGCGGCGCCGCATGCGTAGGCGAGTTTGTCATACCCCGTCGCCCCCTGTCTATTTTAGGGTGTGTGGGGTCCGGGTGGGTTTTTGCGCGCGTCCCCTTTGATGGGAAAAACAGAATGTCCGCACTGCGCCTGTCAACCAAGCGCACTGCATGCGTTAGCGCGAGGCCGAGCAGGGGGTGGGGAGGGGGGGGTCGTGACCCCCCCTCCACATCCCCCTGCGAGGCCGAGCCTGGAACGAGCCGGAGCAGGCGGCGACGCGGCTTGCCGCGGCGCCGCATGCGTAGGCGAGTCCGTCATACCCCGTCGCCCCCTTTCTATCTTAGGGTGTGTGGGGTCCGGGTGGGTTTTTGCGCGCGTCCCCTTTGATGTGGCCCTTGTCGTTCTTCATTTATGTATTGGGGCCCTTGTCATTTGTACTGCTTACACCAATGTTGAGTACTGCACTTCGTGTAGCAAGTGTGTGTGTTGGGGCCCTTGTCATTCTTCATTTATGCATGTACTGCACTTCACGCATACACTTGTTGAACTGCCTTATGTTCGTTCTGTGAACTGTATTCATGTTTGTTTAGAAAGGTATACAGATATATCAATATTAATTTTTATTTTTATATAATTACTATTTTTTGTGGACTGTTATGTTTTGTATGTGCATAGTATGTTTTGGTGTCACTCATTAAATTTTTCAAAGTTGTGTAGATACTTGTTCTAATGCAAACTAATTTCTGCGAAAGCAATTGATCACAAGCAACGGACATTATCAAAATCTTGCATACATGAAACAAAGAACAACACAACGGACTGTATTGAATTTTTTTTTTTTCTGCCTATGTGTTTTTTTCAATGTTGGAGTGTGCACTGCATTGATCAGGGTTCCGTACTGCATGTGTACGCATTGCGTACTGCATGTATAGTTGCCATTTTTTTGCTTCCGTCTTTTTGCTATTATGTAATCTTTTTCCCAATGTATGGGAGTGCACTGCTTAGTAAATCATACCTGTACTTCACTCATTATGGTTCTATGCTGTACTTTCATGTACTTCCGGACTGTATCGAATTATTTTACGTGTTTTTGCGTTTTTCTATTTGTGTTTTTGCTCTTATGTATTCCTTTTTTCAAATTTATGTTCGTGCACTGCTTTGTTGGGTATGTTAAGACTTCATTCGACAAATTCTGTACTGCATTCGTGCGCAACTTGCACTGCATGCGTCATGTTTGCATTATGTACGACAATTTCATCACTAGCAAGCTAAGTTGAACAGAAAGCAAACTAACATAATCAGAGTTCATCATTACAAAGCGATTGTGCATGGCAAGCAAACTAGGTTCAGCACACAAGCAAACTAACGATACATAAGCAAACAACAGAAAGCAAATTTGATGATAATTCTAAAAGAACGCTGGCATTGTTGGCTCCTGGCCGGCACCATCTTCTTCTTCACCAGTCAGGCTCTCCCCATCCCCAGCTGCTCCTGGCGCGCTTCTTGGGGGGCTCCTCCTTCTCCAGCTTTGCACGGCGAAGGCCGTCCTGGGTGAGGGTGATGCGGTTCCATATCTCGTACGCTGCGTTGGCGTCCTTTGCCGCGTACTCGATGTGCCTCCTGGACAGAGGCAGGATGGCCCAGCGCTGGTGCTCGTCGTCGGTGATCTTCTTCTTCATGTTGTTGTAGTAGTCGTCGATGAGCACGCCGGAGACGTCTCCGAGGGAGTCCAACGGCTTGGTTGCCTCGGGCACCCTCCACTCCTTCTGGATGTCGACGAAGTTGGCGACCTCCAGTTTGACGCGCTCCAGCCTGGTTTTGTCGCCGTCGATGGAGAAGCCTGCAAAGGTGTACCTGGGGTCGGTGAGGAAGTTGTCGAAGACGGTGCACCTTTCACTGTCGCTCATTTGGAAGAGCAGCACCGGGTGATTCTTGCCGATGGAGAGCTGGCAGAGGGCGGGTTCCTGCGTCGCTTCAGGGTCGTTGTCGTACTCGAGATCAATGCCGACGATCTTGTGGCGCTGGAGGCTGAGGTGGCGCTCGTACTGCGCGAGGGTGATCGCCATCTGCTTCCTGTCGTTGGTGTGGATGACGTGCAACTTGGTGTTGCCGTGCGCCTCCACGGTGTTGTCGCCCTTGTACTCGTCGGTGAACGTCATCGCCGGTGGCAGGGCTTGGTGCTTTTGGTGGGAGCGCAATGGATACTTGTGTTGTTTGTGGATGAGAAGGCCTTTGGCAGGGGTCTGAATTTAAGGGGAGGGCGCGGGGTGGGATGGCCTCGTCGGATGAACTGCACGATCGCGCTGATGATGCGGTTGTGCGGATCGTGGGTTGGTTTTTGCATCTGTGATCGTGGGCTTGTGGCGATGGAACTTCTCCGATCGGGTGGTTGTATGCGAACGTGTGGTTTTTTTAAGGTGGGTTTGTTTTATTTTTGATCAGCACATTTTTTTAACCACCATTTTTTTCTATGCGAACGGGCATTTTGTTACGTTTTATACATGCATCCTGTGCGATAATGAACTGCATTAGTATATAGTCCTGCACTGCATCTTCTAGAATTCAGTACTGCACTTGTGTATACATGTGCGTACTTCACTGTTTTTTGAGTTTATTTATTCGTGTAGGGGTAATCGAGAACTGGATTGCCATACCTCACTGCATCGTGTAACGTAATGCACTGCATTGTTTACAGCTACATACTGCATCTTGTTTTTGCTTGTACCTACTGCAATCGCTGGTACGGGATGGGTAGGGAAAGGGGGGGTGGGGGGGGGGTCCCCCCCCCCCCATTTTTTAAACTTATTTTTTTTCTTAGTCGGCCTTGTTGGGCCTGTGTTCGGCTAGTTTAGAGACGTACTTGGGTCCAAGTCGGCCTGTGAGCACGGCTTGGTTCCCGTTTCGCTGTGTGTGCATCCTAATGTTTAGTCCCACCTCACCCGCGGAAGGCGCGCCCGACCTGTTTATAAGCGCTGGCGAGGCATACTGGTCGAACTCCTCCGTATACTTATCTGGGCGCTTATACATGGCGCTCTTAGCTATATGCTCTATGACCTGTGGGCCCATGTGCAATCGACCCCATTCACTGTGGCTTAGAACGACTCCCCTTCTGTGGGTGCAGACCTATTACGAGACTGGCTGGGGCCGGTTGCACCTGGGTGGTCAATTTTTTTCCTTTGTTACTTTTTCAACGTTGGGGCGTGCACTGCTTTTTTTAGTAAATCATGCGTGCACTGCATTGATTTAGTTTTAGTACTGTATGTGCACGCATACCGTATTGTATATTTTCTGGGCTACATTTTTGTGCACTGCATCGGTATCATTTTTATTTATTGTTTTTCCTCTTTCGTATCCTTTTTTCTTAGTGTACGATGTGCACTGCTTTTGTGCTCCTATGCGCACTGCATTTGTCATAGTTCTGTGCTGCTGGTGTACACATTTTGCACTGCGTGCATCTTCCTTTTGCCAAAAAAGTTGTGACTGGCTATGCCAATGCTGTGAAAGCGCTTCTCTTTTGCTTTTTTTATCATGTACTGCACTTCATCCACACATATAGTGAACTTCCTGGTACGAATTTGGAGAACTGCACACATAAAATGGTGTGTGGATTATAATTTTTCAGAGTATTATTTTTTAATGATCTGCAGTTTTGTTCATGGGAATTGCTGCATTCAAAGTACACCTTCTTTTTTTGTTCCTTTTTCTTTGGTAACATAAGCCTTTATTGATTGTCCTTTATTCTTGGGAACATAATTTCCATTAAGTCCCCGTTAATTTTTAGTTTTGACCTTTTTGCATTCCTCTTGTATAAATGAAGGCTAACTTATACCCTTCCTTTGCATTTCATTTATACGCTAGCCGCAAGTTCTCTCCTTTCTCCAGCCTATTTTTTTTGCTTTTCTAGATTTTTGTTGCGATGGCTCCAGGCCCCTGTGCATATCTCTTCTGCTGCGGCCATGGTTGTGGTGTGCCGACGCACTGCAATTGTTCAGCTTGCTCGCAGGCCCGTCGTGCTCGTCGTGGTGGGAAGGTGTTGTGCCGAACTGGGCGAGCCAAGCAGCTTGCATATGGTACAGTATTCACGGAAGGATTGGATATGGGCCAGATCAACGTTTCTGCGTTCTATTCTGCCTTGATTCGGCGTGGCCTTGGCTGCACGAGTCCTTTTGTCCATCAGCTTACGCCAACAGATGTGGAGACTCACTACAAGATGGTATGATTCGTTAGATATGATTTTTTTTCTTTGTGTTTTTTTTGTATAATTCCATTGCATTCTGAACTTGCAGTATTTTAGGAACGCACTTTTTTCTTTGTTTTTTGAAGTGTACTGCAATGTGTTCTTATTTCTTGTTTTTATTTTTATGCTTGTGTGCATGTAGCTTATGTTTTAGTTTACATGGTTACAATATGTGAACTGCTTATATATTAGCTGAGCACTACATATTTCCACATTTTTCCCAATTTTTTTGGTGTGTACTACATGTAGCTAGTCTATAGTACTGCATGATAGTTCGAAGCGTACTGCATATTTGCAAGTTCCATACTGCATATTGAAATGCATTTTATATGTACTACTCGTTGGACTGTTGTGCACTTCATCTATCTCTGTGCACAGTATGAGAATTGTACTGCTAGTTTCGTTCTCAAACAGTTTTATTATTTTTTACAGAAAATTCCTAAACGAGCTGTTAGGTATGTCCGGCTCAAGAAGAAAGGAATTCTTTAAGTTGTTCTTGGTAATGGATACCTTCAACCAGCCAAGTACACTGTAGGCGTTGACGGGCGGCTGTGTCTGCACAAAGGGTGGAAGGAATTTGTCATTGATAGTGGCCTGAAGTCTGAGCAAGTTGTTGTCCTCAACTTCTTTGAACTCGAGGATCGTACGGTTAGAATCACGTTTGACGTGATTGGCTAAGGTTATGAGGTTGATTTGTAATAAGTACTTTTGCGTGTTGAACGCTTCATCTTTTTTGATGTGTTTTGTAACAAGCACTTTTGTGATCTAAACCACTTCAATTATTATTCAGTGGGAAATTTGTGTTTACATGGTTACAATATGTGAACTGCTTATATGTTAGCTGAGCACTACATGTTTCCACATTTTTCCCAATTTGTATGGTGTGTACTACATGTAGTTAGTCTATAGTATTGCACGATAGTTCGAAGCGTACTGCATATTTGCAAGTTCCATACTGCATATTGAAATGCGTTTTATATGTACTACTCGTTGGACTGCAGCGAGCTAACAACATTTTTACATGGTTTTTGAATCAAAATGTGTCAATGTTTTACTCAAGACTGCTATATATATATGGTATACTCTATATACCATTTTCTCTTTTACATGGTTTAGTTGAATAACTCATAGTCAACGAGAAATTTGTGTTTACACAAAATTTAAACTGATACATAAGTCATAGAGATAAGCAAACTGCTATGCATACGATTAATTTATTGTTTGTTCATCTATTTGGTCGTTAACCTGTTGCTTCTGCGCGGTGACTGGAGCGTGTCTAACGTCGCACTTTCTTTTGTTTTCCATGGCGGTGTTGCTGGTTCTTGTCTCTGCACCTTTGTGTTTGTAGCCCCCCGCGTGCTGGTTGATGGCTGCTTTGGTTTTCCAGCGCTGTGGACTGCATCCTTCTTTGCTCCCCGCGTGCTGGTTGATGGCTGCTTTGGTTTTCCAGTGCTGTGAACTGCATCCTTCTTTGATCCCCGCGTGCTGGTTGATGGTGGTTTTCGTTTTCCAGTGCTGTGAACTGCATCCTTCTTTGCTCCTACCTTGTTTTTTGAAAGTGGTGTTGTTCTCGGTTTTTTCTGTACAGCAGCATTTCCTTGTGGTGGTCTTGTTGACACTGTTTCTTCATGTTCTTCGTCCTCTTCACTCTCTTCAGTCTCTTCACTCTCTTCTTCCTCTTCATCATCTTCATCATCTGTTTCTTCATACGCCACTGTTTCTTCAGTTTCTTCACGTTCTTCGTCCTCTTCACTCTCTTCTTCTTCCTCCTCTTCTCCATCTGCTTCTTCATAAGCCATTTCTTCTTCAGTTCTGTCATCATCTTCTTCTTTGATCTCACCTTCTTCGTCTTCCTCATTTTCTGATCTTTTTCTTTTTCTTTTGGGGCAGGTTCTTGAATTGTGTCTCTTCCTCTTTTTGCAGATGCTACAACGTCTCGGTTTCGTCCATTTCTTAGTGTTGTGAGTGGAATTTCTGTTTTGTTGTGCATCTCCATGTCCTCGTTTTTCTTGTTCATTTCTTTTTGTACACGTCCTGGAATTGTGGCCGCTGATTTCATTACATGTCTTGCACCTTCTTATTCCCAGTGGGTGACCATCACTGTCCAGCTCAGGCTGTGGCTTACTGTTTTTGTCATCATTTTTCTCCTTGCATGCCACCTTTTTCTGGGTTGCATCTCCCCCTTTCTTCCTTCCTCTTGTGTTTGAAACAGGAGGTGGAAGAATTGTTTCTTTTTTGATAGCACCAGTTCCGATGTGTTCAGTATTTTCTACTTGCTCGGCATTATTGTCATGCTGGGATTTCTCTGCTTGCTTTAGTTTTGCTTCTTCTTCTTCTTCTTCGTTGAGCATGTCAACTTCCTCTATCAGTGCCCTCATACCAGACAACGCTCTATGGCACCCAGCGTCGGACCTTGTCGCTCTGTTTGCAAGGTCTATTGCTGTTTCTGTTAGCAATTTTCTACGGCAAAAAAGCGAGGTTCCATCTGGTGCTGTTTGTTCGTAGTCTCTTCTGTCAAACGTTGCATCTGATCTTGCGTTACGGGTGTATCTTTTCATGATGTACACCTCACGAATGTTGAGTACTCTCAAATGAGAAAGCATGCATAAGACATGGACGCAGAAGAGGCCTGCAGACAAACACATGATTTTTTTGTTCTGTAAGTGAACTGCATGAAATTAGTAAACATATATTTTTTTCATTATTTGTTCATTTTTTAAAGAAGTGAACTTCATTTAGTTTTGTGAATTACACATGCATATGTACTTTTAAAGTTCAGTAAGTTAGCTTTCGTGCATGACTATGAGAATCTAGAATTTTTTTGCTAGGAGTCTCACCTGTGTGTGTCCAGAGTTTGCACTCACATTCGTAGACACCTTTCTCTTCATCGGCGACCACTTGGAAATTATGCCTTGCCCAGTCAAATGCATCCGATCTGTTGTAGTGGTGTACGAGATACTTTGTCGGGTTCTCAGGGCACCGTTCTGCTCTGAATGCAGTGCTACGGTAGAGTGTTTCTTTGAAATCTGCAAACACTGCCCTTGTATACACTTTTGATAGCTGAACTTCGAAGCCAAACTTTGTTGTTGTTTTTACCTCTGACTGCATGATCACAAATGCACTGTTACGATCCAGAGAAATGAAAAAATTGTTTGTTTTTGTAGTCATATTTTTAAGCAGTTTTTGATTGACATTTTGTTTACCTCATTTGCTACTGTCTCTGCGTGCTCGACGGCCTTCCTGGTCTGAATGCACTTGTCCACCTGCTGAGCAAACAGATGGAGATCATGCTTCTCCCTGACAAAATTTTTCTTCAGTATGCGGTTCATGCTCTCGCTTCTCTGTGTGGAAGTCATCCGAGCACAGAAAATTTCCTTGTAGTAAGCTGAGATCCACTCGTGCCTGTCATCCCACAGTGAATTCATCACTTCGTCGTCTTGCAAGTTGTACCTCTGAATGAGGTTCTTCCATGCTCGTTCAAATTCTGACGGCATTAGTGGGTGGTTCAGCACTGCATTGAGTTCGTCCTTGAGCTTCTCGTGCGCCTTATACAGCAAGGCGAGGTGGTCCTTGTACTTCTTCATGATATGCCACCGACACAGCTTATGCAGAGTTTGTGGGAGGATAGTTTTTAATGCTGCCTTCATCGAAGAACACTGGTCTGAGAAGAGACAAACAGTGTTTTTTTATTAAGTTGTTTGTGTGTTTGCAAGATAGATGGAAGAAATATAAGTGCACAAAACAAAACAAAACGTAAGTATGCAGGTGTTTTTTATTTTTTGTACCTGTGAGCATGCAGATTGGCGGCTTGTTGTTCATACACCTCAGAAAGGTTTTGAAAACCCACTCAAATGATGGTATTGTTTCATCTCGCACGAGTGCAACAGCAAATATGGTGCTCTGTAGATGATGGTTCACCCCCACAAACACTCCCAGCGGCATGTGGAATTTGTTAGTTTTATACGTCGTGTCAAATGTAACGCAGTCTCCAAAATCTTCATACGATCCTCTGCAACTTGCGTTCGCCCAAAAGACGTTTCTTACACGGTTATCTGCATCAACGTCATAATCATAGAAGAACTCTGGGTTTATCTTTTGCATTTTCTCGAAGAAATTCAGAAGTTTCTTGACATCATCTTCAGACTCTTCTCTGGCAAACTTCTGTTTCCTGCATTTTCAGAGACAATGCAAACTTATCTCACCAAACAGGGAATAATTACAGACAGAATGCTCAAGAGATATGCTCTGTTACGTGCTTACCTGTTTACCCAGTCGCGGCTAGTATGTCCCATGTACTGCAGACCACCGGACATACGCGACAGCGTCGACATCATCTGAGCATGTGTGTGGTTGTCCAGTTGCATGTCTTTCACTAACTGGTCTATCAAAGGATCGTCTTTTTTGTGCGATCGCATGTGCAAAAGCATCCCGGGGCTTTCCAGCATCTTGTGATTGTGGTTGAGTTGAACCATTTCTATCACAAATTTGCCATCCTTCCTTTTTTTGACTCTAATCTTTGCATTGCAGCCAATCCTTTTTGATGTCTTCTGACGTACCCGGTGATAATCTGACACAGCCTGCTTGTGGACCCCTTCTCTTGAGCAGACAATGTAGGCATTTGTCCTGTGTTTTGCCCTCTTGCGTATACCAAACCCTGCACATCTTGCATAATTGTTGTAAAAGTCCCATGCCTTGTCGTACGTGGTGAATTTCATTCCAGCAGCAGGTACGAGGTTCAGCGGCATGTTTTTATCCTGCATTAATTGAAATGCTATATGAGAAAATTTGTTCTGTTCTGTTTTTTGAATACGAGGAGTGCATACGAGTTTAATAAAGCATTTGCAATGTTCCTAGCCAAAGCTCACAAGAAATATCAGTGTGCACTGCAATGTTATCTGAATGGACTGCAACTATTTTTTTTCAGACCATAAACTTACATGTGTGCAGAGTCGTTCGCCTGATGGTGTTTGCAGCTCGCCGGGTTGTATTGGACATGGTGGGGTTATAGCAGATGAGTGTAGTTGAGGATCTCACGGCGGTAATAGTGAGGAGGATTTGTACCTACTGTTTACTTTTGACCAAGGCACCGTTGGTGGCCGCAACGTCAAAGTTGATGCAGCAGGTCTGGTTGGAGCTCTGTTTTTTGGTGCAGCAGGTGGACGCTGAGCTCTGTTTTGGGGTGCGACAAGTGGACGTGGTGAAAATCCAGTGTTGTGACGATGTCTCAGTGGATTGGTTTGAAAATTTTGGAGCAGTGGCACATCATCATAGACATAATCATCATCTGCTGCAACATTGTGTTCAACTGCGTCATCATTGTCTGTTCGGACATGCTGTCCAAATGTAGTGAACTCATGCTTATACTCTGGGTTGAGAACTGTTATCGGCTCATCTTCATCGTCATCGTCTTCATCATCGCGTTGGTGAGTGCCTTCCCAGACGAATGTGACATCATCGTCATCTTCAACTACATCTTCGTCATGTGAAAAATCTTCTTGTGGAGAGTACTGCACCCTGTTTGTCGTCGTGAAGAATCCACGAGGAATCTCAGGGGTAACCCAGCCAGTATCTCTTTCAAAAGAATATCCACTCTTCTAAAAGTTGTTGTCTCAGTGCTGTCAATTATGCGTGGCATTTTGTATCTGCTGAACGTCATCTCCTGCACACAAAATGACCGAGCTGCATTGTCAGGTTAAATGAACTGAATCATGCGAACTGCAATGTGTTCCAAATGGTACTGCCGAAGCATTGCATGGTGACTGCATCACCCCGCAAGGTGAACTGAAGCAACCGCACTGCATCATTATCTGTAATGAACCTATACAAGCGTACTGCATTCCCCCACACAACAAACTGAAGCAACCGCACTGCATAGGTTTTGTGCTGCATAATCGCGCACTGTACTGCTTGTACTACTTTGTCTATGATAACTACACTGAGATGGTTGAGGAAGTGTACTGCTTACCTCGTGATGCAGTGATTCCTTGCGTTTACAGGAGGAAGTTCCCTTCTCGTCCGCCTGCACAACTTTCACGTTCGCCCGTGCAGTCCACTTGCCCTTCAGAAGTTCATGGGCGGTCTGGACGTTGCTCAAGGTGAACGGGAAAGGAGGATTTGCTCTGAAGGTCGATGCAGACTTATTCCAAGAAGCTACCTTGGATGAAGCAACCTTGCGCACACTCCTCCTTGCTCGAATTGGTTTGATGTCGAGGCAGCACCAATCCACATCTGATGAAGTACAACTAATTGCAGGCTCGGAGGAGTTCGGTGGCGGCGCTACCGAGCTGCTGCCGTGGAAGAAGGCCGATAGGCTGGTGTTGCTCGGTGCCTGCCGCGGAAGAAGGCCGAGAGGCGACGGGCGGCGTCGCTGCCTGGCCGCCGCCGCGGAAGAAGGCCGGGAGGGGAGGGGCAGCATCGCTGCCGGCCGCTGCCACGGAAGAAGGCCGGGAGGGGAAGGGCGGCGTCGCTCCCAGGCCGCCGCCGCGGGAGAAAGCGGGGAGGGGAGGGGCGGCATCGCTCCCAGGCCGCCGCCGAGGAAGAAGGCCGGGAGGGGAGGGGCGGCGGCTCGCCCAGGCCGCTGCCGCGGTAGAAGGCCGGGAGGGGAGGGGCGGCGGCACGATCTTGGTGGTGTGCAGAATAAGGCGTTTTGGTGTGCAGAATAAGGTCTTAAGGGGTGTTACCATAATAGACCCACCCTATATATATATATATATACATAAATGGTTGCACAGGAGGCGCCATATTACTTTTCGGCAAACGTATAAATACAGCCTTACTAAATTTCGTAAAAACATTGTGTTTACAATGGGGATACATGTCACTCAAACATAATATTCTTCGAGCACCGGGCCTCTATCAAACGAGCACCCTCAAGAACCTCTTCAAAATAGTGCTCGGCAGCTGCTCGGCCTATGGCCAAACCTTGCGCCGCAACAGTGGCAGCATCCATCTCCGCTCAGTATGCCTTGACACGGGCAAAGGCCATCCGTGAGCCTTCTATGCACGCCGACCTCTTCATCGCATTGATGCGCGGCACCGCACCAAGGAACTGCTGCACTAAGCTGAAATAGCTGTTCAGCTTCGGCTTCTCCGGCCACAAATGATCTACGACAGACCTCATGGCAAGTCCGGACAACCTATTAAGTTCGGCCCATTCGGCTAGCTGATCAGTCAAGGGAAGCGGACACTCTGGAACGTTAAATTGCGACCAAAACAGCTTGTCCACTTCACGATCTGTCTGATCTCGGAAGTATTCGACCGCATCGACAGCGCTTGCCGCCAAGTCCATATATGCGTCTACCGAACTCCACAGCCGATCCAGAGGGGCATACCGCGGATCTCCGAACTTCCTCTGCAGCAGAAAGGGCTTCCCAGCCGCAATATCCCCGGCTTCACGCAGCTCCTCCTTCTTCGCCCTCATAGTAGAGCGAGTGTCTTTGGTTTCCATCGTGGCCTTTTCAAGGTCCGCTACCTTCACTCGGTTCTCTTCTTCAAGGAACTGGCAACGGTCGGCAGTGTCTTTTAATTCTACGGCCATCTTGGCCATCTTCTCTTTGCTTTCGCAATGCGCGACCTTCTCGGCTCTCAACTCTTCGACCGCCTTCAAAGCAGCTGCATTACTAACTCTTGCTTGTTCCTTGGCTCGGGCAAGTTCCGCCCGAAGGGTCTCCACAGTGGAAGCTCCGTCTGTAGTCATAACATATTAAAGATACTGGCATCATGCTACTCTTATTATGTGACATTCACGAGAAAACATTACTTACCCTGTGACTCATCAAGCCGCTTGTTAACAAGCTCGATGTTGGCGTCTGCCACATCCAGTTGCTGCTTTAGTTCGGCAAACTCATTAGTCCGGCTAGCCACCGGAGCTTCCACCACCTGCACATAAAGGTAGTACTGGTTATTACCTGGGACTATGATCCTCTGTTCACCGCCGTTCTCGACGACAACCAGAGTCTCAGGGGCTACTATCTACACAGGGCACACCTAACATGTGTGGTACTATCAAAAAGTATATCATTTCACGTACCTCAAATCCCGTCAGTAGACTCATAAAGGCTTCATGTAATCCGCTTTCGGCGGACGAAATTCTTTCCATCACCATACCCATCAACGTACGGTGTTCTTTTGAGAAGGCCACTTGCTCCAACAGCTCCCTCAGAATGTCCGACCGCATACCAGATGGTGCCGGACTCTTTTGTTTGCTCTCTTCGAGAGCCGGATGCTGGGGACTTTGGGTGACTATGGGATTATCTTCTAGCCTCACCGGATCCGGAGAGGCCCTCCGTGACGACACTTCGAGGTTGCCCGCTTCTTGAGCGGGGGAGTCCGGGGGAGGTGTTTCGCTCTCCATCATCTCGGGAAGAAGATCCCCCGAAGACGAGCTCAACTGAGAAGGGCTCAGGTCCGAACTGCAAGATATATGCTTCGGTTATTTTCCTTAGAGGAAGGGTAGTATACCTTCACTATTAAAGTATTTTTTGATCACTTACGACTCGTTGGAGGGCCGACCCCGCATGGACTTTGTGTGGCAAAAGCACCCCCTGAGGCAGGACCCTCTGTTGGAGACCTCTTCTACCGTTTGGAGGCCTTGGTTTCCGGATCCTCAGAGGCAGTCCTCTTCCTCCCCCGTAGCGAGAGAAGGTCAGAATCTTCTCCCTAGTTATCCTCCCTTATGGAGGCGCTCATTCCCTCGGTTGGAATTGGCAGCGATGGGGGCCCGCTTTCGCCCATATTATTCCCCCCGTATCTTCCTTCGAGGGCTCCAGGCAGGGTGCGAGCTCGAGCATCTTTTCTAATACCGGGTTTTCCAAACCCTCAGGGAGGGGGGCCGAACACCGAATGATCTTCGCCTTTGTTAGCCAGTCTTGGTCAAAGGGAGATTTCTCAGGAATGACGTCATGGTAAATAAAAGACGGTGTGTCCGTCTAGAGGATTACTTACTTGTTCAGCGGCGCGGTTGCTACTCAGGCCCACATCCTCGGCAGTATCCGGACACTCTGTTTGAGGTCCGAAGAATGACTTGTACATCTCCTCGTGCGTCAGGCAGAGGAAGCTTTGAATAGCGCGCGGTCCTTCTGGGTTGAACTCCCACAAGCAAAGGGGCCGACGTTTGCAAGGCTGGACTCGACGAACCAGCATGACTTGCATTACCATGACCAAATTAAAATCTCCCTCGAAGTGATCTTGAATGCGACTTTGCAGTATAGGCACGTCCTTGGCTGGACCCCAGCTCGGCCCTCTACTAATCCATGACATCAGTTGTGGTGGGGGTCCCGAGAGGAAAGCGGGGGGAGCCACCCACTTGGCACTTCTGGGAGCTGTGATGTAAAACCTCTCCCGTTGCCATAATCCGGACACCTCTGGAAAGGAACCTTTTGGCCACAGAGCTCCTGCAATCTTGCTTATTAATGCTCCTCCGCACGCTGCGTGCTGTCCCTCGATTGTCTTCGGCTTCACATCAAAAGTCTTGAGCCACAGGCCGAAGTGAGGGGTAATGCGGAGGAAGGCCTCACACATGACAATAAATGCCGAGATGTGAAGAAAGGAGTCCGGAGCTAGATCGTGGAAGTCTAGCCCGTAGTAAAACATCAAACCCCTTACGAAGGGATCCAGAGCGAGGCCTAGATGTCGGAGGAAGTGGGAGATGAACACGACGTCTTCGTTGGGTTAAGGAGTAGGGACGACCTGCCCTCGGGCAGGCAGCCGATGCGAAACTTTGGCGGTCAGATATCTGGCCCCCCTCAATTTCTTGATATCTTCTTCCGTAATGGAGGAGGGCATCCATCGGCCTTGAAGGCTGGATCCGGAGCACCTGACCTGGGCTTTGGGTGTTAGAACTCGAGGCAGGGGAAGGATTCGATTGAGCACGGGAGGGAAAAAGGTGAAAGCCTTGGCCCTTTATAAAGAGGGTGAATACCGAGCGTCCTCTCCGTGGCCGTTTGGGGCTTACCTATAATCTAGGATTCCTAGACATGGTTGGGTTACCCACGCCCGTATTGATGAGAATCCCGTGATAAGGGGACACGATCTTTGCTTTGACGAGACATGTCAAAAAACTGCCTTGCGTTATGTGCGGGGCTAGTTAAAAGAAACGGTTCGAATAATCACCGTGCCGTGACATAATGTCGTGTTGCCAAAACAAGTCAGCAAATTGGATTTGTGGAAATATTATTCTCTCTATGGTGGTATGTGGAACTTATTTGCAGGGTCGGACACTATCCTTATATTCAAATTCTTCCGCGGTGTATTCGGAGGAGGAACCCGCCTTGCGATGCCGAAGACACTACTGTGCGCCGGACTCATTGTCATTGAAAGCTTTGTTCAGGGGCTACTGTAGGAGTCCTGGATAAGGGGGTCTCCGGATAGCCAGACTATATCCATTGGCCGGACTGTTAGACTATGAAGATACAGGATTGAAGACTTTGTCTCGTGTCTGGATGGGACTCTACTTGGCGTGGAAGGCAAGCTAGGCAATACGGATATGTATATCTCCTCCTTTGTAACCGACCTTGTGTAACCCTAACCTCTCCGGTGTCTATATAAACCGAAGGGTTTTAGTCCATAGGACAACATACAATCATACCATAGGCTAGCTTCTAGGGTTTAGCCTCTCTGATCTCGTGGTAGATCTACTCTTGTACTACCCATATCATCAATATTAATCAAGCAGGACGTAGGGTTTTACCTCCATCAAGAGGGCCCGAACCTGGGTAAAACATTGTGTCCCCTGCCTCCTGTTACCATCCGCCTTAGACCCACAGTTCGGGACCCCCTACCCGAGATCCGCCGGTTTTCACACCGACAATAATGATTCTAACACCCATGGAGTCTTGGTGCTGATCATGTTTTGCTCGTGAGAGAGGCTTAGTTAATGGGTCTGCAACATTCAGATCCGTATGTATCTTGAAAATCTCTATGTCTCCCTCCTTGACTTGATCGCGGATGGAATTGAAGCGTCTCTTGATGTGCTTGTTTCTCTTGTGAAATCTGGATTCCTTTGCCAATGCAATTGCACCAGTATTGTCACAAAAGATTTTCATTGGACCCAACGCACTAGGTATGACACCTAGATCGGATATGAACTCCTTCATCCAGACTCCTTCATTTGCTGCTTCCAAAGCAGCTATGTATTCCGCTTCACACGTTGATCCCGCCACGACGCTCTGCTTGGAAATGCACCAACTAGTAGCTCCACCAATAAAAATACGTATCCGGTTTGTGAATTAGAGTCATCTGGATCAGTTTCAAAGCTTGCATCGACGTAACCGTTTACGATGAGCTCTTTGTCGCCTCCATATACGAGAAACATATCCTTATTCCTTTTCAGGTATTTCAGGATATTCTTGATTGTTGTCCAGTGATCCACTCATGGATTACTTTGGTACCTCCCTGCTAAACTGATAGCAAGGCACACATCAGGTCTGGTACACAATATTGCATACATGATAGAGCCTATGGCTGGAGCATAGGGAACACCTTTCATTTTCTTTCTATCTTCTGCAGTGGTCGGGCATTGAGTCTGACTCAACTTCACACCTTGTAATATAGGCAATAACCCTTTCTTTGCATGATCCATTTTGAACTTCTTCAAAACTTTATCAAGGTATGTGCTTTGTGAAAGTCCAATTAAGCATCTTGATCCATCTCTATAGATCTTGATGCCCAATATATAAGCAACTTCACCGAGGTCTTTCATTGTAAAATTCTTATTCAAGTATACTTTTATGCTAATCAGGAATTCAGTATCATTTCTGATCAACAATATGTCATCTACATATAATATCAGAAATGCTACAGAGCTCCCACTCACTTTCTTGTAAATACAGGCTTCTCCAAAAGTCTGTATAAAACCATTTGCTTTGATCACACTATCAAAGCGTATATTCCAACCCCGAGAGGCTTGCACCAGTCCATAAATGGATCGCTGGAGCTTGCACACTTTGTTAGCACCTTTTGGATCGACAAAACCTTCTGGTTGCATCATATACAACTCTTCTTTAAGATGTCCATTATGGAATGCATTTTTGACATCCATTTACCAAATTTCATAATCATAAAATGCGGCAATTGCTAACATGATTTAGACGGACTTAAGCATCACTACAGGTGAGAAGGTCTCATCGTAGTCAACTCCTTGAACTTGTCAAAAATCTTTTGCAACAAGTCGAGCTTTGTAGACACTAATATTACCATCAGCGTCAGTCTTCTTCTTGAAGATCCATTTATTCTCTATGGTCTGCCGATCATCGGGCAAGTCAACCAAAGTCCACAATTTGTTCTCATACATGGATCCCATCTCAGATTTCATGGCCTCAAGCCATTTTACAGAATCTGGGCTCATCATCGCTTCCTCATAGTTTTAGGTTCGTCATGGTCAAGTAACATGACTTCCAGAACAGGATTACCATACCACTCTGGTGCGGATCTTACTCTGGTTAACCTACGAGGTTCAGTAGTAACTTGATCAGAAGTTTCATGATCATCATCATTAGCTTCCTCACTTACTGGTGTAGGAATCACTGGAACTGATTTCAGTGATGAACTATTTTCCAATAAGGGAGAAGGTACAATTACCTCGTAAAGTTCTACTTTCCTCCCACTCACTTCTTTTGAGAGAAACTCCTTCTCCAGAAAGGATCCATCTTAGCAATGGATATCTTGCCTTCGGATCTGTGATAGAAGGTGTACCCAGCAGTCTCCTTTGGGTATCCTTTGAAGACACATTTCTCCGATTTGGGTTCGAGCTTATCAGGTTGAAGCTTTTTCACATAAGCATCGCAGCCCCAAACTTTAATAAATGACAACTTGGGTTTCTTGCCAAACAACAATTCATAAGGTGTCGTCTCAACGGATTTAGATGGTGCCCTATTTAATGTGATTGCAGCCGTCTCTAAAGCATAACCCCAAAACAATAGCGGTAAATCAGTGAGAGACATCATAGATCGCACCATATCTAGTAAAGTACGATTACGCCGTTCGGACACACCATTACGCTGTGGTGTTCCGGGTGGCGTGAGTTGCGAAACTATTCCGCATTGTTTCAAATGAATACGAAACTCGTAACTCAAATATTCTCCTTCACGATCAGATCATAGAAACTTTATTTTCTTGTTACGATGATTTTCCACTTCACTCTGAAATTCTTTGAACTTTTCAAATGTTTCAGACTTATGTTTCATTAAGTAGATATACCCATATCTGCTCAAATCATCGATGAAGGTGAGAAAATAACGATATCCGCCACGGGCTTTAATGTTCATTGGACCACATACATCACTATGTATGATTTCCAATAATTCTGTTGCTCGCTCCATCGTTCCGGAGAACGGAGTTTTAGTCATCTTGCCCATTGATGTCTACTACACAACCTTCTTCTTGTAGACGTTGTTGGGCCTCCAAGTGCAGAGGTTTGTAGGACAGTAGCGAATTTCCCTCAAGTGGATGACCTAAGGTTTATCAATCCATGGGAGGCGTAGGATGAAGATGGTCTCTCTCAAGAAACCCTGCAACCAAATAACAAAGAGTATCTTGTGTCCCCAACACCCCCAATACAATGGTAAATTGTATAGGTGCACTAGTTCGGTGAAGAGATGGTCATACAAGTGCAATATGGATAGTAGATAATGGTTTTTGTAATCTGAAAATATAAAAACAGCAAAGTAACAAGTGGTAAAAGTGAGCACAAACGGTATTGCAATGCGTTGGAACAAGGCCTAGGGTTCCTACTTGTTGGAAATATGCCCTAGAGGCAATAATAAATTGATTATTATTATATTTCCTTGTTCATGATAATCGTTTATTATCCATGCTATAATTGTATTGATAGGAAACTCAGATACATGTGTGGATACATAGACAACAGCATGTCCCTAGTAAGCCTCTAGTTGACTAGCTCATTGATCAATAGATGGTTGCGGTTTCCTGACCATGGACATTGGATGTCGTTGATAACGGGATCACATCATTAGGAGAATCATGTGATGCACAAGACCCAATCATAAGCCTAGCACAAAGATCATGTAGTTCGTATGCTAAAGCTTTTCTAATGTCAAGTATCATTTCCTTAGACCATGAGATTGTGCAACTCCTGGATACCGTAGGAATGCTTTGGGTGTGCCAAACGTCACAACGTAACTGGGTGGCTATAAAGGTACACTACGGGTATCTTCGAAAGTGTCTGTTGGGTTGGCACGAATCGAGACTGGGATTTGTCACTCCGTGTGACGGAGAGGTATCTCTGGGCCCACTCGGTAGGACATCATCATATGCGCAATGTGACCAAGGAGTTGATCACGGGATGATGTGTTATGGAACGAGTAAAGAGACGTGCCGGTAATGAGATTGAACAAGGTATCGGATACCGACGATCGAATCTCGGGCAAGTACAATACCGCTGGACAAAGGGAATTGTATACGGGATTGACTGAATCCTTGACATCGTGGTTCATCCGATGAGATCATCGTGGAACATGTGGGAGCCAACATGGGTATCCAGATCCCGCTGTTGGTTATTGGCCGGAGAGGTGTCTCGGTCATGTCTGCATGATTCCCGAACCCGTAGGGTCTACACACTTAAGGTTCGATGACGCTAAGGTTATAGGGAAAGTATGTACGCGGTTACCGAATGTTGTTCGGAGTCCCGGATGAGATCCCGGACGTTACAAGGAGTTCCAGAATGGTCCGGAGGTAAAGATTGATATATTGGACGAAGGGTTTTGGAGTCCGGGAGTGTTCCGGAGGTACCGGGTGATGACCAGCATGACCGAAAGGTGTTTCGGGAGCCCCGGCAAGTGTTGGGGGGCTTCATGGGCCAAGGGAAGGGGGCAAACCAGCCCACTAAGGGGCTGTGCGCCCCCCTCACCTATTCCCACGTGACCAGGGGGTTTGGTGCGCCCCATCTAGGGTTCCCACCTCCTGGCTTGGGGGCCAAGTCACCCAAGGGGGAGATCCCATCTGCCCTGGCCGCCGCCCCCCCTAGGGGAAACCCTAGGGCGCCTCCCCCTCCCCCTTGCCCCTATATATAGTGGAGGTTTTGGGGCTGCCCAAGACACGAGATGAACTCTCCCAAGGCGCAGCCCTACCTCTCTCCCTCCTCGTCTCTCGTAGTGCTTGGCGAAGCCCTGCTAGAGTTCCGCGCTCCTCCACCACCACCATGCCATCGTGCTGCTGCTGGACGGAGTCTTCCCCAACCTCTCCTTCTCCCCTTGCTGGATCAAGGCGTGGGAGACATCACCGGGCTGCATGTGTGTTGAACACGGAGGTGCCGTCCGTTCGGCACTAGGATCATCGGTGATTTGGATCACGGCGAGTACGACTCCATCAACCCCGTTCACTTGAACGCTTCCGCTTAGCGATATACAAGGGTATGTAGATGCACTCTCCTTCCCTCGTTGCTAGATTACTCCATAGATTGATCTTGGTGATGCGTAGAATTTTTTTGAATTTCTACTACGTTCCCCAACAGTGGTATCATGAGCTAGGTCTATGCGTAGTTTCTATGCACGAGTAGAACACAAAGCAGTTGTGGGCGTCGATATTGTCAATTATCTTGCCGTTACTACTCTTATCTTGATTCGCGGCATTGTGGGATGAAGCGGCCCGGACCAACCTTACACGTACGCTTACGTGAGACCGGTTCCACCGACTGACATGCACTAGTTGCATAAGGTGGCTGGCGGGTGTCTGTCTCTCCCACTTTAGTCGGATCGGATTCGATGAACAGGGTCCTTATGAAGGGTAAATAGAAATTGGCAATTCACGTTGTGGTTTTGGCGTAGGTAAGAAACGTTCTTGCTAGCAACCTATAGCAGCCACGTAAAAACTTGCAACAACAATTAGAGGACGTCTAACTTGTTTTTGCAGCAAGTGTTTGTGATGTGATATGGCCAAAGGATGTGATGAATGATATATGTGATGTATGAGATGATCATGTTCTTGTAATAGGAATCACGACTTGCATGTCGATGAGTATGACAACCGGCAGGAGCCATAGGAGTTGTCTTAATTTATTTATGACCTGCGTGTCAACATAAACGTCATGTAATTACTTTACTTTATTGCTAACCGTTAGCTGTAGTAGTAGAACTAATAGTTGGCGAGACAACTTCATGAAGACACAATGATGGAGATCATGATGATGGAGATCATGGTGTCATGCCGGTGACGATGATGATCATGGAGCCCCGAAGATGGAGATCAAAAGGAGCAAAATGATGATTGGCCATATCATGTCACTATTTGATTGCATGTGATGTTTATCATGTTTTACATCTTATTTGCTTAGAACGACGGTAGCTTAAATAAGATGATCCCTCACTAAAATTTCAAGAAAAGTGTTCTCCCTAACTGTGCATCGTTGCGAAGGTTTGTCGTTTCGAAGCACCACGTGATGATCGGGTGTGATAGATTCTTACGTTCGAATACAACGGGTGTTGACGAGCCTAGCATGTACAGACATGGCCTCGGAACACATGCGAAACACTTAGGTTGAGTTGACGAGCCTAGCATGTACAGACATGGCCTCGGAACACGGAGGACCAAAAGGTCGAACATGAGTCGTATAGAAGATGCGATCAACATGAGATGTTCACCGATGATGACTAGTCCGTCTCACGTGATGATCGGACACGGCCTAGTCGATTCGGATCATGTATCACTTAGATGACTAGAGGGATGTCTATCTGAGTGGGAGTTCATGAAATAATCAGATGAACTCAATTATCATGAACATAGTCAAAAGGACTTTGTAAATTATGTCATAGCTTACGCTTTAGTTCTACTGTTTTAGATGCGTTCCTAGAGAAAATTTAGTTGAAAGTTGATAGTAGCAATTATGCGGACTGGGTCCGTATACTAAGGATTGTCCTCATTGCCGCGCAGAAGGATTATGTCCTTAATGCACCGCTCAGTGAGCTGAACCTCAAGCGTCAGTTGTGGATGTTGCGAACATCTGACATACACGTTTTGATGACTACATGATAGTTCAGTGCGTAATGCTAAATGGTTTAGAATTGAGGCACCAAAGACGTTTTTGAAACACCGCGTCAAGAGGTATGAGACCTCTGACAAGTTTCCTAAGCCTGCAATCTAAGGAGAAATGCTCAATCGTTGAGCATGTGCTCAGATTGTATGAGTACTACAATCGCTTGAATCGAGTGGGAGTTAATCTTCCAGATAAGATAGTGATGGTTCTCCAAAGTCACCGTCACCAAGCTACTAGAGCTTCGTGATGAACTATAACAGATCAGGGATAGATATGATCCTTGAGCTATTCGCGACACCGCGAAAGTAGAAATCAAATAGGAGCATCAATTGTTGATGGTTAGTAAAACCACTAGTTTCAAGAAGGGCAAGGGCAAGAAAGGGATACTTCATGAAACGACAAATCAGTTGCCGTTCTAGTAAAGAAACACAAAGTTGAACCCAAGCCCGAGACTAAGTGCTTCTGTAATAAGGGGAACGGTCACTGAAGTAGAACCACCCTATATACTTGGTAGATGAGAAGGCTGGCAAGGTTAACAGAAGTATGTGTTGGACATACATTATATTAATGTGTACTTTACTAGTACTCCTGGTAGCAGCAGGGTATTAGATACCGGTTTGGTTGCTAAGTGTTAGTAACTCGAAATAAAAGGCTACGGAATAAACGGAGACTAGCCAAAGGTGAGATGACGATTCGTGTTGGAAGTGTTTCCAAGGTTGATGTGATCAAACATCGCACGCTCCCTCTACCATCGGGATTGGTGTTAAACCTAAATAATTGTTATTTGGTGTTTGCGTTGAGCATAGACATGATTAGATTATGTTTATCGCAATACGGTTATTCATTTAAGGAGAATAATGGTTACTCTGTTTATTTGAATAATACCTTCAATGGTCTTGCACCTGAAATGAATGGTTTATTGAATCCCGATCCTAGTGATACACATGTTCATGCCAAAAGATATAAGATAGTAATGATATTACCACATACTTGTGGCACTGCAATTTGAGTCATATTGGTATAAAATGCATGAAAAAGCTCCATGTTGATGGATCTTTGGTCTCACTTGATTTTGAATCACTTGAGACATGCGAACCATGCCTATTGGTATAAAACGCATGAAGGAGCTCCATGTTGATGGATCTTTTGGACTCACTTGATTTTGAATCACTTGAGACATGCAAATCATACCACATGAGTAAGATGGCTGAAAGGCCTCGTTTTCAGTAAGATGGAACAAGAAAGCAACTTGTTGGAAGTAATACATCTTGATGTGTGCAGTCCAATGAGTGCTGAGGCATGTAGTGGATATTGTTATATTCTTACTTCACAGATGATTTGAGTAGATGCTAAGTATATTTACTTGATGAATCATGAGTCTGAATTATTGAAAGGTTCAAGTAATTTCAGGGTGAAGCTGAAAGATCGTCGTGACAAGAGGATAAAATATCTATGATATGATCATAGAGATGAATATCTGAATTACGAGTTTGGCACAGAATTAAGACATTGTGGAAATAGTTTCACAACTGATACAGCCTGGAACACCATAGTGTGATGGTGTGTCCGAACATCATAACTGCACCCTATTGGATATGATGCATACCATGATGTCTCTTATCGAATTACCACGATAGTTTATGGGTTAGGCATTAGAGACAACCACATTCACTTTAAATAGGGCACCACGTAATTCCGTTTGAGTCGACACCGTATGAACTATGGTTTAGAGAAACCTAAGCTGTCATTTCTTAAAAGGTTTGGGGCTGCGACGCTTATGTGAAAAAGTTTCAGGCTGATAAGCTCGAACCCAAAGCGGATAAATGCATCTTCATAGGACACCCAAAACAGTTGGGTATACCTCCTGTCTCAGATCCGAAAGCAATAGGGATTGTTTCTAGAATCAGGTCCTTTCTCGAGAAAGAGTTTCTCTCGAAAGAATTGAGTGGGAGGAAGATAGAAGTTGATAAGGTTGTTGAACCTTTACTTCAACCAGAGAGTAGCGCAGCACAGGAAAAATGTTTCTGTGGCACCTGCTTCAGTTGAAGAGAAAGCTAATGATGATGATCATGGAGCTTCAGATCGAGTTACTATCGAACCTCATAGGTTGACAAGGGTGTGTACAACTTCTAAGTGGTAACCCTGTCTTAAAGGTCACGTTGTTGGACAACGATGAACCTATGAGCTATGGAGAAGCGATGGTGGGCCCGGATTCCGAAAATTGGCTCGAGGCCATAAAATCCGAGAGAGGATCCATGTATGAAAACAAAGTGTAGACTTTGGAAGAACTACTTGATGGTCGTAAGGATGTTAGGTACATGTGGATTTTAAGAAGAAGACGGACGTGGACGGTAATGTCACCGTCTATGAAGCTCGACTTGTGGCGAAGAGTTTTTCACAAGTTCAAGTAGTTGACTACGATGAGATTTTCTCACCCGCGATGCTTAAGTCCGTTGGAATCATGTTAGCATAAGCTACATTTATGAAATCTGGCAGATGGATGTCAAAACAAGTTTCCTTACCAGTTTTCGTAAGGAAAGGTTGTATGTGATACAATCAGAAAGGTTTTGTCTATCCTAAGGATGCTAAAAGGTATGCTAGCTCCAGCGATCCTTCCATGGACTAGAGCAAGCATCTCGGAGTCGGAATATACAGTTTGATGGAGTAATCAAAGTTTATGGGTTTATACAAAGTTTGTTAGAAACTTGTATTTACAATAAAGTGAGTGGGAGCACTACGACATTTCTGATAAGTATATGTGGATGACATATTGTTGATCCGAAATGATGTGGAATTTCTGGAAAGCATATAGGGTTATTTGAAAGGTGTTTTTCAATGGAAAACCTGGATTAAGCTACTTGAACATTGAGCATCAAGATCTATAAGGATAGATCAAAAACGCTTAATGGTACTTTCAAATGAGCACATACCTTGACATGATCTTGAAGGTGTTCAAGATGGATCAGTCAAAGAAGGAGTTCTTGCCTGAGTTGTAAGGTATGAAGTTAAGACTTAAAGCTCGACCACGGCAGAAGAAAGAGAAAGGACGAAGGTCGTCCCCTATGCTTTTGTCATAGGCTCTATACGGTATGCCATGCTGAGTACCGCACCTGATGTGTGCCTTGCCACATGTCTGGCAAGAGGGTACAAAGGTGATCTAGGAGTAGATCACCAGATAGCGGTCAAAATTATCCTTAGAGGAATAAGGATATGTTTCTCGGTTATGGAGGTGATAAAGAGTTCGACGTAAAGAGTTACGTCGATGCAAACTTAACACCTATCCGGATAGCTCCGAGTAGAGATACCGGATACGTATAATGGAGCAACAATTTGGAATAGCTCCAAGTAGAACAGTTATTTGAAATGGCTCCAAATATAGCATAGAGATTTGCGAAGTTCATACGGATCTGAATGTTGCAGACCCGTTGACTAAAACCTCTCTCACAAGCAACATGATCAAACCCAGAACTCATTGAGTGTTAATCACATAGTGATGTGAACTAGATTATTGACTCTAGTAAACTCTTTGGATGTTGGTCACATGGCGATGTGACCTGTGAGTGTTAATCACATGGCGATGTGAACTAGATTATTGACTCTAGTGCAAGTGGGAGACTGTTGGAAATAAGCTCTAGAGGCAATAATAAATTGATTATTATTATATTTCCTTGTTCATGATAATCGTTTATTATCCATGCTATAATTGTATTGATAGGAAACTCAGATACATGTGTGGATACATAGACAACACCATGTCCCTAGTAAGCCTCTAGTTGACTAGCTCGTTGATCAATAGATGGTTACGGTTTCCTGACCATGGACATTGGATGTCGTTGATAACGGGATCACATCATTAGGAGAATCATGTGATGGACAAGACCCAATCATAAGCCTAGCACAAAGATCGTGTAGTTCGTATGCTAAAGCTTTTCTAATGTCAAGTATCATTTCCTTAGACCATGAGATTGTGCAACTCCTGGATACCGTAGGAATGCTTTGGGTGTGCCAAACGTCACAACGTAACTGGGTGGCTATAAAGGTACACTACGGGTATCTCCGAAAGTGTCTGTTGGGTTGGCACGAATCGAGACTGGGATTTGTCACTCCGTGTGACGGAGAGGTATCTCTGGGCCCACTCGGTAGGACATCATCATATGCGCAATGTGACCAAGGAGTTGATCACGGGATGATGTGTTACGGAACGAGTAAAGAGACTTGCCGGTAACGAGATTGAACAAGGTATCGGATACCGACGATCGAATCTCGGGCAAGTACAATACCGCTAGACAAAGGGAATTGTATACGGGATTGACTGAATCCTTGACATCGTGGTTCATCCGATGAGATCATCGTGGAACATGTGGGAGCCAACATGGGTATCCAGATCCCGCTGTTGGTTATTGGCCGGAGAGGTGTCTCGGTCATGTCTGCATGATTCCCGAACCCGTAGGGTCTACACACTTAAGGTTCGATGACGCTAGGGTTATAGGGAAAGTATGTACGCGGTTACCGAATGTTGTTCGGAGTCCCGGATGAGATCCCGGACGTTACGAGGAGTTCCGGAATGGTCCGGAGGTAAAGATTGATATATTGGACGAAGGGTTTTGGAGTCCAGGAGTGTTCCGGAGGTACCGGGTGATGACCAGCATGACCGAAAGGTGTTTCGGGAGCCCCGAAAAGTGTTGGGGGGCTTCATGGGCCAAGGGAAGGGGGCAAACCAGCCCACTAAGGGGCTGTGCGCCCCCCTCACCTATTCCCACGTGACCAGGGGGTTTGGGGCGCCCCATCTAGGGTTCCCA
This sequence comes from Triticum aestivum, assembly GCF_018294505.1. Classification (NCBI taxonomy): domain Eukaryota; kingdom Viridiplantae; phylum Streptophyta; class Magnoliopsida; order Poales; family Poaceae; genus Triticum; species Triticum aestivum. Next base: position 61,512,813 of record NC_057800.1, on the reverse strand, counting down.
CCTCCTGGCTTGGGGGCCAAGTCACCCAAGGGGGAGATCCCATCTGCCCTGGCCGCCAGCCCCCCTAGGGGAAACCCTAGGGCGCCTCCCCCTCCCCCTTGCCCCTATATATAGTGGATGTTTTGGGGCTGCCCAAGACACGAGATGAACTCTCCCAAGGCACAGCCCTACCTCTCTCCCTCCTCGTCTCTCGTAGTGCTTGGTGAAGCCCTGCTAGAGTTTCGCGCTCCTCCACCACCACCACGCCGTCGTGCTGCTGCTGGACGGAGTCTTCCCCAACCTCTCCTTCTCACCTTGCTGGATCAAGGCGTGGGAGACGTCACCGGGCTGCATGTGTGTTGAACACGGAGGTGCCGTCCGTTCGGCACTAGGATCATCGGTGATTTGGATCACGGCGAGTACGACTCCATCAACCCCGTTCACTTGAACGCTTCCGCTTAGCGATCTACAAGGGTATGTAGATGCACTCTCCTTCCCTCATTGCTAGATTACTCCATAGATTGATCTTGGTGATGCATAGAATTTTTTTGAATTTCTGCTACGTTCCCCAACACTACTTTCACTAGTGCAAGTTCCCTCAACAATAATAACATAATTGGATCATATAACTATCCCTCAACATGCAACAAAGAGTCACTCCAAAGTCACTAATAGCGGAGAACAAACGAAGATATTATTGTAGGGTACGAAACCACCTCAAAGTTATCCTTTCTGATCGATCTATTCAAGAGTCCATAGTAAAATAACATGAAGCTATTCTTTCCATTCAATCTATGATAGAGTTCGTACTAGAATAACACCTTAAGACACAAATCAACCAAACCCTAATGTCACCTAGATACTCCAATGTCACCTCAAGTATCCGTGGGTATGATTATACGATATGCATCACACAATCTCAGATTCATCTATTCAACCAACACAAAGAACTTCAAAGAGTGCCCCAAAGTTTCTACCGGAGAGTCAAGACGAAAACGTCTGCCAACCCCTATGCATAAGTTCACGAGGTCACGAAACTCGCAAGTTGATCACCAAAACATACATCAAGTGGATCACATGATATCCCATTGTCACCACAGATAAGCACGTGCAAGGCATACATCAAGTGTTCTCAAATCCTTAAAGACCCAATCCTATAAGATAACTTCAAAGGGAAAACTCAATTCATCACAAGAGAGTAGAGGGGGAGAAACATCATAAGATCCAACTATAATAGCAAAGCTCGCGATACATCAAGATCGTACCACCTCAAGAACACGAGAGAGAGAGAGATGAAACACATAGCTACTGGTACATACCCTCAGCCCCGAGAGAGAACTACTCCCTCCTCGTCATGGAGAGCACCGGGATGATTAAGATGGCCACCGAAGAGGGATTCCCCCCTCTGGCAGTGTGCCGGAATGGGTCTAGATTGGTTTTCGGTGGCTACGGAGGCTTCTGGCGGTGGAAATCCTGATCTATTCTGCGCTTTGAAGTTTTTAGGGTATATGGATATATATAGGAGGAAGAAGTCGGTCAGGGGAGCCACGAGGGGCCCATGAGGGTGGAGGGCGCGCCCCCTGCCTCGTGCTCTCCTCGATACGTATCCGGTTTGTGACTTAGAGTCATCCCGATTAGTGTCAAAGCTTGCATCGACATAGCCGTTTACGATGAGCTCTTTGTCACCTCCATAAACGAGAAACATATCCTCGGTCCTTTTCAGGTATTTTAGGATGTTCTTGACCGCTGTGCAGTGACCCACTCCTGGATTACTTTGGTACCTCCCTGCTAAACGAATAGCAAGGCACACATCAGGTCTGGTACATAGCATTGCATACATGATAGAACCTATTTCTGAAGCATAGGGAATGACCTTCATTTTATCTCTATCTTCTGCAGTGGTCAGGCATTGAGTCTGACTCAACTTCACACCTTGTAACATAGGCAAGAACCCTTTCTTTGCTTGATCCATTTTGAACTTCTTCAAAACTTTATCAAGGTATGTGCTTTGTGATAGTCCAATTAAGCGTCTTGATCTATCTCTATAGATCTTGATGCCCAATATATAAGCAGCTTCACCGAGGTCTTTCGTTGAAAAATTCTTATTCAAGTATCCTTTTATGCTATTCAAAAATTCAGTATCATTTTCGGTCAGCAATATGTCATCCACATATAATATCAGAAATGCTAAAGAGCTCCCACTCACTTTCTGGTAAATACAAGCTTCTCCAAAAGTTCGATAAACCATATGCTTTGATCACACCATCAAAGCGTAAATTCCAACTCTGAGGGGCTTGCACCAGTCCATAAATGGATCACTAGAGCTTGCACACTTCGTCAGCACCTTTTGGATCGACAAAACCTTCCGGCTTCATCATATATAACTCTTCTTTAAGATATCCATTAAGGAATGCAGTTTTGACATCCATTTGCCAAATTTCATAATCATAAAATGCAGCAATTTCTAACATGATTCGGACGGACTTAAGCATCGCTATGGGTGAGAAGGTCTCATCGTAGTCAACTCCTTGAACTTGTCGAAAATCTTTTGCAACAAGTCGAGATTTGTAGACAGTAATATTACCATCAACGTCAGTCTTCTTCTTGAAGATCCATTTATTCTCTATGGTCTGCTGATCATCGGGCAAATCAACCAAAGTCCACACTTTGTTCTCATACATGGATCCCATCTCAGATTTCATGGCCTCAAGCCATTTTACGGAATCTGGGCTCATCATCGCTTCCTCATAGTTTGTAGGTTCGTCATGGTCAAGTAACCTGACTTCCAGAACAAGATTACCGTACCACTCTGGTGCGGATCTTACTCTGGTTGACCTACGAGGTTCAGTAGTAACTTGATCAGAAGTTTCATGATCATCATCATTAACTTCCTCACTTACTGGTGTAGGAATCACTGGAACTGATTTCAGTGATGAACTATTTTCCAATAAGGGAGAAGGTACAATTACCTCGCCAAGTTCTACTTTCCTCCCTGAGGGTGTCCTGGATTAGGGGGTCTCCGGACAGCCGGACTATATCCTTTGGCCGGACTGTTGGACTATGAAGATACAAGATTGAAGACTTCATCTCGTTTCCGGATGGGACTCTACTTGGCGTGGAAGGCAAGCAAGGCAGTACGGATATGGATATCTCCTCCTTTGTAACCGACCTTGTGTAACCCTAACCCTCTCTGGTGTCTATATAAACCGGAGGGTTTTAGTCCGTAGGACATAACAACAAAAACATACAATCATACCATAGGCTAGCTTCTAGGGTTTAGCCTCTCTGATCTCGTGGTAGATCTACTCTTATACTACCCATATCATCAATATTAATCAAGCAGGACGTAGGCTTTTACCTCCATCAAGAGGGCCCGAACCTGGGTAAAACTTCGTGTCCCCCGCCTCCTGTTACCATCTGCCTAGACACACAGTTCGGGACCCCCTACCCGAGATCCGCCGGTTTTGACACCGACATTGGTGCTTTCATTGAGAGTTCCTTTGTGTCGTCGCTGTTAGGCTTGATGGCTCCTACTATCATCGATAGCAATGCAGTCCAGGGTGAGACTTTCCTCCCCGGACAGATCTTTGTGTTCGGCGGCTTTCCACTGCGGGCCAATTCGCTTGGCCATCTGGAGCAGATTGAAAGCTACGCCCCTGGCCACCAGGTCAGGTTTGGAAGCTTAAACTACACGGCCGACGTCCGCGGAGACTTGACCTTCGATGGATTCGAGCCTCTGCCTTGCGCGTCACGCAGTCACGATGAGTATGATTTAGCTCTACCATCAGACAGTGTTCAGGAGATCGCACCGGTAGCCGCTCCGACCCTCAATTTGGAGCTAGTTGCGCCGTCCATGGACGGGTGGATGGACCCCGCCACGGAGGCCTTACCCTCAGCGGCGATCGAGCCGAACATCGACCTTACTCTGCACGAGAGCCATGTTGACAAACTGCCGGATCTCTCTCCGGCCACGGACTCCGAACCGCCTGCGCCCGTTCCTAGCGAATCCAATTGGGCTCCGATCATGGAGTTTACCTCCGCGGATATTTTTCAGCACTCGCCCTTTGGCGACATACTGAACTCATTAAGGTCTCTCTCCTTGTCAGGAGGATCCTGGCCGAACTATGTCCGGCAGGATTGGGATGCGGACGACGAAGAAATTCACGGCCCGCCCACCACCCACTTAGTAGCCACTGTCGATGACTTAACCGACATGCTCGACTTTGACTCCATAGACATTGACGATATGGACGACGATGCGAGAGACGAAGATGAACCACTGCCCACAGGGCACTGGACAGCCACCTCATCATACGATATATACATGGTGGACTCACCCAAAGAAGGCAATGGCGACGAGACAGCGGCGGATGACCCCTCCAAGAAGCAACCCAAGCGCCAACGTTAGCGGCGCCGCTCTAAGTCCCGCCAAAGCAAAAGTGGTGATACCAGCATAGGAGATAATAACACTCCAGATAGTGCCGAAGATAACAACATTCCCCTCCAGCAAGATTTAGAGCAGGAGGATGGAGGAGCCAGCCCTCCTGAGAGAGCGGCAGATGGAGAAGCGGAGCATGATAATTACATGCCCCCTCCAAAGACGAGGCAAGCCTCGGCGATGACGAATTCGCCGTGACAGAGGATCCCGTCGAACAAGAGCGCTTCAAGCGCCGGCTTATAGCCACGGCGAATAGCCTTAAGAAAAAGCACCAGCAGCTTCAAGCTGATCGAGATCTGCTAGCTGACAGATGGACTGAAGTCCTCGCGGCCGAGGACTATAAACCCGAGCGCCCCTCCAAGAGTTACCCAAAATGTAGGTTGCTACCCTGACTAGAGGAAGAAGTGTATGACGCGGCTGATCGGCCACCTCATGGCCGCATAGAGAGGCATCCAGCGAAAAACTTAGCCTGCACCCCGATGCCATTCAAATAAAAAGGCATGGGGAAATACGCCATACCTACGAGACGTATTGGAGGACAAAGCAAAACATGCAAGATCGATCTACGGATCACGAGGGCGCGCCACTATGCGAGACGATAAACGTCACGCCAGATACAGTAAAAGTCAATCCGGCCGGGCTGAACACAGCGGGCAAGACCCATTCGAGATGCGTCGCGATATAGCCCAATACAGAGGCGCTGCACACCCCCTATGCTTCACAGACAAAGTAATGGATCATCAAATCCCAGAGGGTTTCAAACCCGTAAATATTGAATCATACGACGACACAATAGATCCTGCGGTATGGATCAAGGATTTCCTCCTCCACATCCACATGGCCCGCGGCGATGACTTACACGCCATCAAATACCTCCCACTAAAGCTCAAAGGACCAGCGCGGCATTGGCTTAACAGCTTGCCAGCAGAGTCCATTAGCTGTTGGGAAGATCTGGAAGCCGCATTCCTCGACAACTTTCAGGGCACTTATGTGCGACCACCAGACGCCGATGACTTGAGCCACATAATTCAGCAGCCAGAAGAATCGACCAGGCAATTCTGGACACGGTTCCTAACAAAGAAAAATCAAATCGTCGACTGTCCAGATGCAGAGGCCCTAGCAGCCTTCAAGCATAACATCCGCGACGAGTGGCTTGCCCGGCACCTTGGACAGGAAAAGCCGAAATCTATGGCAGCCCTCACGACACTCATGACCCGCTTTTGTGCGGGAGAAGACAGCTGGCTGGCTCGTAGTAACAACATATCAAAAAACCATGGTGCTTCGGATACCAAGGATGGAAATAGCAGGTCACGTCGCAACAAACATAAGCGCCGCATTAACAGCGATAATACTGAGGACACGACAGTCAATGCCGGATTCAAAGGCTCTAAACCCGGTCAGCAGAAAAAGCCATTTAAAAGAAGCACTCCAGGCCCGTCCAGTTTGGACCGCATACTCGATCGCTTGTGTCAAATACACAGTACCCCTGACAAGCCAGCCAACCACACCAACAAGGAATGCTGGGTGTTCAAGCAGGCCGGCAAGTTAATTGCCGAAGATAAAGATAAGGGGTCACACAACAATGACAAAGAGGATCCCCAGCAGCCGAACACCGGAGGACAGAAGAGGTTCCCCCCAGAAGTGCGGACGGTGAACATGATATATGCAACCCACATCCCCAAGAGGGAGCGGAAGCGTGCGCTCAGGGACGTATATGCGTTGGAGCCAGTCGCCCCAAAGTTCAACCCATGGTCCTCCTACCCGATCACCTTCGATCGCAGGGACCACCCCACTAGTATCCGTCATGGCGGATTCACCGCACTAGTCTTAGACCCAATCATTGACGGATTTCACCTCACTCGAGTCCTTATGGATGGCGGCAGCAGCCTGAACCTGCTTTACCAGGACACAGTGCGCAGACTGGGTATAGACCCCTCAAGGATCAAACCCACAAAAACGACCTTTAAAGGCGTCATTCCAGGTGTAGAGGCCCATTGCATAGGCTCAATTACACTGGAAGTGGTCTTCGGATCCCCGGATAACTTCCGAAGCGAAGAATTAATCTTCGATATAGTCCCATTCCGCAGTGGTTATCATGCACTGCTCGGGCGAACCGCATTTGCGAGATTCAATGCAGTACCGCATTATGCATACCTCAAGCTCAAGATGCCAGGACCTCGTGGGGTTATTACAGTTAATGGAAACACAGAGCGCTCTCTCTGAATGGAGGAGGACACTGCGGCCCTCACAGCAGAAGCGCAAAGCAGCCTCTCAAGGCAATCCACCAGTTCAATGTTTCAAGACCCGGACACCTTCAAGCGCGCTCGGAGTAATTGGCAACTAGACAGCCTGGCACGATCTAAGCTCGCGTAGCAATGCGGCCCCACCCCAATCCCAGCCAAACGGCGAAATCTGTGCCACACGTACATAATTACGCATTAAAAATACCATGGGCACAGGTGGGGAGGGGGGCACAACTACGGCACGCTCCAAGACGCGGCCTAAACCGCACTAGGGGCTTCTCGCCTTGTTATTTTTCTCTTTCAGGACTTTAATCTCTGGAAACCTTGTCCAGCAGCATGATTGCCGAACACATGATGCAGCAACCAAGAGAGGCAGAAAGCTACGTCACACCATGGAACTCTCAGGTGGATTACGATAACGAGTGAAATATTTGTTTTAATACTATTCCTCAGCTTGCCCTTGGAAGGGACATAGTCCTGCTTTTTGCTTATCGCACTATCTGTACCATTCTGCTTTAACGCACCTCTTTGAATAAACAACGCATAACACTATGACTATTATTGCATTCTTGTTATATATATATGTGTTCATTACTGACACCTTGCAACCGTACACTTTGGTACGGCCAACACACTAGGGGCTTAAGTACCCCACAATATGGTGTGAGAAGTTCGAACACTTTCACAAGTGCGGCACCCCGAACTTATAGCATTATATGCATCAGCTCCGAATCATGTCTTTGGTCAAATGTTGGGTTTGCCCGGCTCCTATGTTTTGGTACCTTACGTTCCGTTCTATCGGCTAAGGTAGTGCTAGGAGAATTACTTCAATTGTGCCCCAGTTCTGCTGGGCTAAGCACCCCAGTAGAGAAAGCTAAAACTGACTGTCATGATAAGGCAAGAGACTGGTCGCTGTTCGGCAAGGTTTTGAGTCCCTAAAGACTTATGCCGCTTAGAGCGAGGAGCCGGTCCTGTCCGGCTTAAAGGCGTGTATCGCGCCCCGAATTCGGACCTCCATATACCAGGGGCTTCGCCGAAATTTAAAATTATAGAATTCTATGGCTAAGTGAGAGTGATAAAGCATTATTAGTCCAGTTGCCTTGTTCGCTGTGCTGAGCACCTCCCTCGAAGGACCCAACAATGGGAACAAGAGTGCTCAGGTTTATCCCAAACACCCCAGCACTCGCGGCATGGGGGAAGAAGCCAAGGACTAGCCATCTCTCAGATTGGATAAACAACCAAATATAAGGTAATATTTTAAATTCAAACAAGCGTTGCATAGCGCATATGAAACAAGTTTTCATCATACAGGATCAAACGAGCAAGTTTACTCAAATATTACATCCTTTGAACATTCGTCCGCTACAAGACGGGCACCCTTCAGGACACCCTCATAATAAATTTCGGGGGTGCGATGCTCCTTGCCCTGCGGCGGTCCTTCCTTGATCAGCTTCACGGCGTGTAGCTTGGCCCACTGCACCTTCACACGGGCGAAAGCCCGACATGCACCTTCGATGCAGACGGACCGCTTGACGACTTCCAGCCATGGGCAGGCATCTACAAGCCGCCTCACCAGGCCGAAGTAGCTGTTCAGAAGGGCGTCGCCAGGCCACAGCCTGACTATAAAGCCCTCCATGGCCTGTTTGGCCGCCTTGTGTAGCTCGACCAGCTGCTTCAGCTGGTCGCTCATAGGCACCGGGTGTTCGGTCCCAGTATACTGAGACCAGAACAGCTTCTCCGTTGAGCTTCCCTCCACGTCCTGGTAAAACTGTGCGGCATCCAACACGCTGCGGGGCAAATCTGCGAATGCTCCTGGAGAGCTACAAATTTGGGTAAGTAATAGGTAATTTACTTTCACATGCTTGCTTTGCATATAGAATGCCTTACCCGCCGCTTTTCTTCATCGCGTCAATCTCTTGAAGGGCCTTTTGGGCTTCGGCCTTGGCACTCTTTGCGCCCTCAAGGGCCGCGGCAAGCTTAGACTCTCGCGTCTTTGAGTCACGCTCCAACGCCTGTTGCTTCCTCACGAGAGCCTGGAGCTCTTGCCGCACCTCGCCCACCCGAGCCTCTTGCCTTTCCCGCTCGGTGCGCTCCTTGGCCTCTTTATCTTTGGCCTTGGACAGCGCTTGCTTCAGGGTCGCCACTTCGGTCGTGGCCCCTGGCAAATATACGATGATCCTGTCATTTTGCAATCGCGTCTTCTTTTTATATATACATATCTATAGACAGGGTATTACTTACACTTGTTCTCCTCGAGCTGCCTCTTTGCAAGGCCGAGCTCTTTCGCAGACCCCTCGAGGTCCTGCTTCAGTGTTGCGACCTCCGCAGTCAGTACAGCTGAGGCCTGCAGCGAAGCCTGCATACGCATATTGACATACTTATATTAGACTCCTACGATATTATTTGATCCTCTATTCGGCTTTTGTTTGTGAACACCGAACAGAGCATCAGGGGCTACTGTCTACACGGTAATATTTTTCCTATATTTTAAACACTTACCTCAAAGCCTGTTTGAAGGCTGGCACAGGCTTCAGTCAGTCCGCTCTTGGCAGACTGAACCTTCTGGATCACCGCACTCATAATAGTACGGTGCTCCTCGTCGATGGAAGCACTGCAAAGCGTTTCCGGCAGATTGTCCAGCGCCTCTGGATGGACAGAGGTCACTAGCACTGGTGTCTTGCCCCTCTTGGAAGGAGGCCGCCTGCCCGAGTCTGGAACCACTGGAGGATCCGGCGCGGTGTTCGGCTGAGGGCCGAACTCAGAGCCTTCTGGGGCCTTGTCCCCTCTGCTCCCGGAGTCCGGAAGTTTGCCTTGAGGCGCCTCCGGGACTGTCTCCCCTCGGCCCGGTGCCTCTTGAGACAATACCTTGGCGTCGCCCGCAGGTCAAGGGGAGGTGGCGGTCGGAAGTGGATCGCTATCCATATCCGACGAGCCCAGGGAGCCATCCGATGACACATCGATATGGGCTCGTGGCGGCCTGCATAATCATATTCAGTGTTAGGAGAAGCAGTGCGCAAAGGGATACTGTGAGTTACTCTGGAATCCAAATACTTATGACCTCCCCAGGGGCTTGGCCCTGGGTAACCACTCGTCTTCGCCTTCGGCGGCGGTGGTGGAACTGTCCGGAAGGAGAGTCCTTCCCTTCTTGGACCCTTCGGCCCCCCTAGTTGGGGCGGCCTTCCCTTTCTTGTCTTCCCCACCTGGAGGGGGAGCATCTTCTTCTTCCTCCTCGTCTTCGGGGGAGGATTGGGCCGTAGAGTCATCACACGGTGAGTTCAATGACGCCTGGCGTCGGGAACTCTTTAGGGTTCCCTTGGCCTTCTTGGTCTTCTCCGGCACCGTATAAGGAGCCGGAGTCAGCATCTTCGCCAGGAGAGCATCTGCTGGGCGTTCGGGCAAAGGAGCCGGACAGTCGATCTGTTCGGCCGTCTCTTGCCAGTCCTGTCAAAGGTACGGGAGCTTAGATCCCGCATAGAGTCAAACTATGGAAAACAAGTATCCTGTGAGAGGTAAAATAGCTTACTGCGCTGGCTTGGCGCTTCGCGCAGAATCCGCGGTCCTCGGTAGTGGGAGGGGGAACCTGGGCGCTCTTGTGTAGCACTTTCCAAGCATCTTCGTGAGTTGTGTCGAAGAGCCTGTTCAGAGTTCGGTGCTGGGCCGGGTCGAACTCCCACAAGTTGAAAGCTAGTTGTTGGCACAGGAGGATCCGGCGGATGAGCATGACCTGGACCACGTTGACAAGTTTGAGCTTCTTGTTCACCATGTTTTGAATACATGTTTGGAGTCCGGTCAGCTCTCCCGAACTACCCCCGGACAGGCCCTTCTTTTGCTAGGAGGTGAGCCGCGTGGGGAAGCCAGATCGGAACTCGGGGGCCGCTGCCCATTTAGGGTCACGCGGCTCGGTGATGTAGAACCACCCCGATTGCCACCCCTTTATGGTCTCCACGAAGGAGCCCTCGAGCCATGTGACGTTGGGCATCTTGCCCACCATGGCGCCTCCGCACTCCGCCTGACGGCCGCTCACTACCTTCGGCTTGACATTGAAGGTCTTCAGCCATAAGCCGAAGCGGGGCTTGATGCGGAGGAAGGCCTCGCAAACGACGATAAACGCCGAGATGTTGAGGATGAAGTTCGGGGCCAGATAGTGGAAATCCAGGCCGTAGTAGAACATGAGCCCCCGGACGAATGGGTGGAGAGGGAATCCCAGTCCGTGGAGGAAGTGGGTAAGGAAAACTACCCTCTCATGGGGCTTGGGGGTGGGGATGAGCTGCCCCTCATCTGGGAGCCGGTGTGCGATGTCGTCGGGCAGGTATCCGGCTCTCCTTAGCTTCTTGATGTGTCCCTCCGTGACGGAGGAGACCATCCACCTGCCTCCCGCTCCGGACATGATTGGAGAAGGTCGAGGTGGGAAATGTGGACTTGGGCACTAGAGCTCGAGTGTGCGAAAGTGGATGAGCGAAGGAGGAAGAAGGCATGGATGAAAAGGTGAATCCTTGTCCCATTATATGGGCGGCCGAAACTATGCGCCCCCACTAGCCTAGTAAAACTCGCTTATCCCCCAAGTGCCGTAATCGATGGCGCGGTTGGGTTACTCACGCCCGTATTGATGAGAATCCCGTGATAAGGGGACACGATCTCTGCTTTGACAAGACGTGTCAAAAAACTGCCTCGCGTTATGTGCGGGACTAGTTAAAGGAAACGGTTCGAATAATCACCGGGCCATGACATAATGTCATGTTGCTGAAACAAGTCAGCAAATTAGATTTGCGAAAATATTATTCTCTCTACGGTGGTATGTGGAACTTATTTTGCAGGGTCGGACACTATCCTTGTATTCAAATTCTTCCGTGGTGTATTCGGAGGAGGAACCCGCCTTGCAATGCCGAAGACTGTTGGGGAACGTAGCAGAATTTTAAAATTTTCTACGCATCACCAAGATCAATCTATGGAGTCATCTAGCAATGAGTAAGAGGGGAGTGCATCTACATACCCTTGTAGATCGCGCGCGAAAGCGTTCAAGAGAACGGGGTTGATGGAGTCGTACTCGTCGTGATCCAAATCACCGATGACCTAGCGCCGAACGGACGGCACCTCCGCATTCAACACACGTACGGTTGGGAAGACGTCTCCTCCAACTTGATCCAGCAAGGGGGAAGGAGAGGTTGATGAAGATCCAGCAGCACGACGGCGTGGTGGTGGAAGCAACGGTGATCTCGGCAGGGCTTCGCCAAGCACAGGGAGATGGATTAGTGTCATGGGAGGGAGATGGAGAGGCCATGGGCTAGGGTGCGGCTGCCCTCCATTCCCCCCACTATATATAGGGTCCCTAGGGGGGGGCGCCGGCCCTAGGAGATCCAATCTCCAAGGGGGGGGGCGGCCAAGGGGGTGGCTTGCCCCCCAAGCCAAGTGGGGCGCCCCCCACCCCTAGGGTTTCCAACCCTAGGAGCAGGGGGAGGCCCAAGGGGGCGCTCCAGCCCACTAGGGGATGGTTCCCCTCCCACTTCAGCCCATGGGGCCCTCCGGGATAGGTGGCCCCACCCGGTGGACCCCCGGGACCCTTCCGGTGGTCCCGGTACAATACCGATTACCCCCGAAACTTTCCCGATGGCCGAAACTTAACTTCCTATATATAAATCTTCACCTCCGGACCATTTTAGAACTCCTCGTGACGTCCGGGATCTCATCCGGGACTCCGAACAACTTTCGGGTTACCGTATACTAATATCTCAACAACCCTAGCGTCACCGAACCTTAAGTGTGTAGACCCTACGGGTTCGGGAGACACACAGACATGACCGAGACGACTCTCCGGTCAATAACCAATAGCGGGATCTGGATACCCATGTTGGCTCCCACATGCTCCTCGATGATCTCATCGGATGAACCACGATGTCGAGGATTCAATCAATCCATTTACAATTCCCTTTGTCAATCGGTACGTTACTTGCCCGAGACTCGATTGTCGGTATCCCAATACCTCGTTCAATCTCTTTACCGGCAAGTCACTTTACTCGTACCGTAATGCATGATCCCGTGATCAACCACTTGGTCACATTGAGCTCATTATGATGATGCATTACCGAGTGGGCCTAGAGATACCTCTCCGTCATACAGAGTGAAAAATCCCAGTCTCGATTCGTGCCAACCCAACAGACACTTTAGGAGATACCTGTAGTGTACCTTTATTGTCACCCAGTTACGTTGTGACGTTTGGCACACCCAAAGCACTCCTACGGTATCCAGGAGTTGCACAATCTCATGGTCTAAGGAAATGATACTTGACATTCGGAAAATCTATAGCAAATGAACTACACGATCTTTGAGCTATGCTTAGGATTGGGTCTTGTCCATCACATAATTCTCCTAATGATGTGATCCCGTTATCAATGACATCCAATGTCCATAGTCAGGAAACCATGACTATCTTTTGATCAATGAGCTAGTCAACTAGAGGCTCACTAGGGACGTGTTGTGGTCTATGTATTCACACATGTATTACGATTTCCGGATAACATAATTATAGCATGAACAATAGACAATTATCATGAACAAAGAAATATAATAATAACCATTTTATTATTGCCTCTAGGGCATATTTCCAACAAAGACAATACTGCGCACCGGACTCATCGTCATTGAAGCCTGATTCAGAGGCTACTGAGGGAGTCCTGGATTAGGGGGTCACCGGACAGCCGAACTATATCCTTTTGCCGGGCTGTTGGACTATGAAGATATAAGATTGAAGACTTCGTCTCGTGTCCGGATGGGACTCTACTTGGCGTGGAAGGCAAGCAAGGCAGTACGGATGTGGATATCTCCTCCTTTGTAACCGACCTTGTGTAACCCTAACCCTCTCCGGTGTCTATATAAACCATAGGATTTTAGTCCGTAGGACATAACAACAAAAACATACAATAATACCATAGGCTAGCTTCTAGGGTTTAGCCTCTCTGATCTCGTGGTAGATCTACTCTTGTACTACCCATATCATCAATATTAATCAAGCAGGATGTAGGGTTTTACCTCCATCAAGAGGGCCCGAACCTGGGTAAAACTTCGTGTCCCCCGCCTGCTGTTACCATCCGCCTAGACGCACAGTTCGGGACCCCCTACCCGAGATCCGCCAGTTTTGACACCGACACTCCCACTCACTTCTTTTGAGAGAAACTGCTACTCTAGAAAGGATCCATTCTTTGCAACGAATATCTTGCCTTCGGATCTGTGATAGAAGGTGTACCCCAGAGTCTCTTTTGGGTATCCTATGAAGACACATTTCTCCGATTTGGGTTCGAGCTTATCAGGTTGAAGCTTTTTCACATAAGCATCGCAGCCCCAAACTTTAAGAAATGACAACTTGGGTTTCTTGCCAAACCACAGTTCATAAGTGGTCGTCTCAACGGATTTTGATGGTGCCCTATTTAACATGAATGCAGCCGTCTCTAAAGCATAACCCCAAAATGATAGCGGTAAATCAGTAAGAGACATCATAGATCGCACCATATCCAAGAAAGTGCGGTTACGACGTTCGGACACACCATTCCGATGTGGTGTTCCAGGTGGCGTGAGTTGCAAAACTATTCCGCATTGTTTCAAATGAAGACCAAACTCGTAACTCAAATATTCTCCTCCACGATCAGATAGTAGAAACTTAATTTTCTTGTTACGATGATTTTCCACTTCACTCTGAAATTCTTTGAACTTTTCAAATGTTTCAGACTTATGTTTCATCAAGTAGATATACCCATATCTGCTCAAATCATCTGTGAAGGTAAGAAAATAATGATACCTGCCGCGAGCATCAACACTCATCGGACCACATACATTAGTATGTATTATTTTCAACAAGTCTGTTGCTCTCCATTGTTCCAGAGAAAGGAGTCTTAGTCATCTTGCCCATGAGGCATGGTTCGCAAGCATCAAGTGATTCATAATCAAGTGATTCCAAAAGCCCATCAGAATGGAGTTCCTTCATGCGCTTTACACCAATATGACCTAAACAGCAGTGCCACAAATAAGTTGCACTGTCATTATTAAATTTATATCTTTTGGCTTCAATACTATGAATATGTGTATCACTACTATCAAGATTTAGTAAAAATAGACCACTCATCAAGGGTGCATGACCATAAAAGATATTATTCATATAAATAGAACAACCATTATTCTCTGATTTAAATGAATATCTGTCTCACATCAAGCAAGATCCAGATATAATGTTGATGCTCAACGCTGGCACCAAATAACAGTTATTCAGGTCTAAATCTAATCCGAAATGTAGATGTAGAGGTAGCGTGCCGACGGCGATCACATCGACTTTAGAACCATTTCCCACGCGCATCGTCACCTCGTCCTTAGCCAATCTTCGCTTAATCCATAGCCCCTGTTTCGAGTTGCAAATATTAGCAACAAAACCAGTATCAAATACCCAGGCGCTACTGCGAGCATTAGTAAGGTACACATCAATAACATACATATCAAATATACCTTTCACTTTGCCATCCTTCTTCTCTGCCAAATACTTGGGGTAGTTCCGCTTCCAGTGACCAGTCCCTTTGAAGTAGAAGCACTCAGTTTTAGGCTTAGGTCCAGACTTGGGCTTCTTCACTTGAGCAGCAACTTGTTTGGCGTTCTTCTTGAAGTTCCCCTTCTTCCCTTTACCCTTTTTCTTGAAACTAGTGGTCTTGTTGACCATCAACACTTGATGCTCCTTCTTGATTTCTACCTCTGCAGCCTTTAGCATTGCGAAGAGCTCGGGAATCATCTTATCCATCCCTTGCATATTATAGTTCATCATGAAGCTTTTGTAGCTTGGTGGTAGTGATTGAAGAATCTGTCAATGACACTATCAACTGGAAGATTAACTCCCAGCTGAGTCAAGTGATTGTGGTACCCAGTCATTCTGAGTATATGCTCACTGATAGAACTATTCTCCTCCATTTTGCAGCTGTAGAACTTATTGGAGACTTCATATCTCTTAATCCAGGCATTTGCTTGAAATATTAACATCAACTCCTGGAACATCTCATATGCTCCATGACGTCCAAAACGTCGTTGAAGTCCCGGTTCCAAGTCGTAAAGCATGGCACACTGAACTATCGAGTAGTCATTAGCTTTGCTCTGCCAGGTGTTCATAACATATGGCGTTGCTCCTGCAGCGGGTTTGGCACCTAGCGGTGCTTCTAGGACGTAATTCTTCTGTGCAGCAATGAGGATAATCCTCAAGTTACGGACCCAATCCGTGTATATGCTACCATCATCTTTCAACTTTGCTTTCTCTAGGAACGCATTAAAATTCAACAGAACAACAACATGGGCCATTTATCTACAACAACATAGACATGCAAAATACTATGTGGTACTAAGTTCATGATAAATTAAAGTTTAGTTAATCATATTACTTAAGAACTCCCACTTAGATAGACATCCCTCTAATCATCTAAGTGATCACGTGACCCATATCAACTAAACCATGTCCGATCATCACGTGAGATGGAGTAGTTTTCAATGCTGAACATCACTATGTTGATCATATCTACTATATGATTCACGCTCGACCTTTCGGTCTCAGTGTTCCAAGGCCATATCTGCATATGCTAGGCTCGTCAAGTTTAACCCGAGTATTCTGCGTGTGCAAAACTGGCTTGCACCCGTTGTATGTGAACGTAGAGCTTATCACACCCGATCATCACGTGGTGTCTCGGCACGACGAACTATAGCAACAGTGCATACTTAGGGAGAACACTTATACCTTGAAATTTAGTGAGAGATCATCTTATAATGTTACCGCCGTACTAAGTAAAATAAGATGCATAACGAATAAACATCACATGCAATCAATATAAGTGATATGATATGGCCATCATCATCTTGTGCCTTTGATCTCCATCTCCAAAGCACCGTCATGATCACCATCGTCACCGGTTTGACACCTTGATCTCTATCGTAGCATCATTGTCATCTCGCCAACTATTGCTTCTACGACTATTGCTACTGCTTAGTGATAAAATAAAGCAATTACATGGCGACTGCATTTCATACAATAAAGCGACAACCATATGGCTCCTGCCAGTTGCCGATAACTGTGTTACAAAACATGATCACCTCATACAAAAATTTATATAATCACGTCTTGACCATATCACATCACAACATGCCCTGCAAAAACAAGTTAGAAGTCCTCTACTTTGTTGTTGCAAGTTTTACGTGGCTGCTACGGGCTTAGCAAGAACCGTTCTTACCTACGCATCAAAAACCACAATGCGGCATAGTGATTGATTTTTGATCTTCAGAAAGAACCCTGTTCATTGAATCCGATTCAACTAAAGTTGGAGAAACAAACACCCACTAGCCACCAGTGTGTGCAGCACGTCGGTAGAACTAGTCTCGCGTAAGCGTACGCGTAATGTTGGTCTGAGCCGCTTCATCCAACAATACCGCTGAATCAAGAATCAACTAGTGACGGCAAGCAATATGTATATACCCATGCCCACAATTCCTTTGTGTTCTACTCATGCATATAACGTCTACGCATAGACCTGGCTCGGATGCCACTGTTGGGCAACGCAGTATTTCAAAAAATTTCCTACGATCACGCAAGATCTATCTAGGAGATGCATAGCAACGAGAGGGGAGAGTATGTCTACATACCCTCATAGACCGAAAGTGGAAGCATTACGAAATGCGGTTGATGTAGTCGAACGTCTTCGCGATCCAACTGAACACAAGACACCTCCGTGATCTGCACATGTTCAACTCGGTGATGCCCCTCGTACTCTTGATCCAGTTGAGGCCGAGGGAGAGTTTCGTCAGCACGACGGCGTGATGACGGTGATGATGAAGTTACCGATGCAGGGCTTCGCCTAAGCACTACAACGATCTGATCGAGGTGGAATTCTGTGGAGGGGGGCACTGTCAGTGTCAAAACTGGCGGATCTCAGGTAGGGGGTCCCGAACTGTGCGTCTAAGGTTGATGGTAACATGAGACAGGGGACACGATGTTTACCCAGGTTCGGCCCCTCTCTATGGAGGTAATACCCTACTTCCTGCTTGATTGATCTTGACGAATATGAGTATTACAAGAGTTGATCTACCTTGAGATCGTAATGGCTAAAACCCTAAAAGTCTAGCCTATGTGATTATGATTGTCTCTATGGACTAAACCCTCCGGTTTATATAGACACCAGAGGGGAATAGGGTTATACAAAGTCAGTTACAAACTAAGGAATCTTTATATACGAATATCAAACTCGCCATCCACGCCAAGGAGAGTCCCATCTGGACATGGGTGAGAGTCTTCGGTCTTGTATCTTCATGGCCCAATAGTCTGGCCCATGTCCAACAAGCCGGACGCCCGAGGACCCCTTAGTCCAGCACTCCCTCAGTGGCCCCTGAACCAGGCTTCAATGACGAGGTGTCTGGCGCGCAGATTGTCTTCGACATTGCAAGGCGGGTTCCTCCTCCGAATACTCCAACACAGTCTTCGAACGTGTCCGGATGTGCAAAAAAAGTACCACACACCACCGTAGAGAGTATAATATTTCATGAGTCCAATCTACTGACAACTTTTTGTAACGTGATATCACGTCCCTGCCCGGTTATTATTTCGAACCATTTTTCGGCCTGCCACTCCATATTTTGAGATGTGGCTTTATTGGCACATCTTGTCAAAGCAGAGATCGTGTCCCCTTATTGAGGGATTCTCATCAATACGGGTATGGGTAATCCAAACGTGCCATCAGCACGACCCCTGGGGAATAGGCGAGTTTTATGGCGAGTGGGGAGGCGCTTGATATTCACTGCCTTTATAAGGAGATAAGGATTCACATATTTCACCCACGCCTTCTCTCTTCCCACATACCCACTCTCGAGCTCCAGCGCCCAAGTTCTCATCCTTTCCTCCTCAAGAAAGCACTCCAACCATGTCCGGAGCGCAGGGCAAGTGGATGGCCTCCACCGTCAAGGAGAAGGGTATCGTCCAACTTCGGGAGGCCGGATATTTGGCCAAGGAAATCGCCCGTCGGCTTCCTGCTAAGGGACTGATCGTCCCCACTCCGGATCCCCATGAGAGGGTCGTGTTCATCCCTGACTTTGTCCGCGGGCTAGGATTTCCTCTCCACCCATTCGTCCGCGGACTCATGTTCTACTACGGGCTGGATTTCCACGATCTGGCCCCCAACTCCTTCATCAATATATCGACATTTATTGTCATCTGCGAGGCTTTCTTCTTCATCCCACCCCACTTCGGATTATGGCTGAAGACCTTCAATGTGAAACCGAAGGTGGTGGGCGGCCAACACGAAGAGTGCGGAGGCTCCATGGTGAGCAAAATGTCCAATGTCCCATGGCCCAAAGGCACCTTCATGGAGACCATCAAGGGGTGGCAGAAGATGTGGTTCTACGTCACAGAGCCCCGCGACACTGCCTGGGCCGCGGCCCCCGAATTCAAATCTGGCGCCCCAATGCGGCTTACCTCCTAGCAGGAGAAGGGCCTGGGTTGGTCTTCGTCGGACGAGCTGACAACGCTTCAGACGCGCATCAGGAGCATGATGGACAATAACGTTAAGCTTGTCGATGTGATTCAGGTGATGCTAATTCGCCGGATCCTTCCATGCCAGAACCGGGCTTGCCATCTATGGGAGTTCGATCTGGCCAAGCACAAGACCTTGCGACAATTCTTCGGAACTACGCACAAAGATATCTGGAAGGTGCTCTTCAAGGGCAACGAGATGTGGCCGAAGACAACCGAGGACCGCGGGCATGATCTGGCCCATCCCGCTAGTTTGGTAAGTTTTCCGTGCTTCAAGGCGTATCCCTTTCTTGCTTGCTCAAGGGGGATGTCCCAACTTCCCTATTTTCTTTTTAGGGTTGGACAAAGAAGGCGTA
Source organism: Triticum aestivum (assembly GCF_018294505.1). Taxonomy (NCBI): domain Eukaryota; kingdom Viridiplantae; phylum Streptophyta; class Magnoliopsida; order Poales; family Poaceae; genus Triticum; species Triticum aestivum. The sequence goes on along the minus strand of NC_057800.1, from coordinate 61,493,271 downwards.
GCGGATTCGGTGTTCGGCTCCGCTGCCCGAGGAACCAGTCATCCCGCTTTTGACGAAGATGCTGGTCCCGGCCCCCTATGTGGCACCGGAGAAGAAGGCCAAGAAGAAGGCCAACAGGACCAGAGGAGGCCTCCGTCCCAAGGGTACTTCGGACATGGCGTCCGAAGACACCAAAACTCACTCCTCCATCGCCGAAGATGATGAGGAGGAGGAAGAGGAAAAGGAAAAAGAAAGCAACTCCCCCGTCGAGGGGGAAAGAAGAGGGCGGCCTCCACAGATCTGGAGGCGGAGGCGTCCAAGAAGGGGAAGGTCTCCCTCGCGGATAACTCCGCGTGGGACAGAGATAGCAGCCCGGAACGGTGCCCCCGAGACAAGCCCCTGGCCGACTCATGAGTATTGAAAGACCCCGACGCATTCATATATCAGCCGCTTTTAATTCATAGTTTTAACATGTTGAATCATGCATTTGCAATCCGACTCGTTCCGCCCTCGAGCGATCCTCGTCTTCGGGGAACTCGCTCGACCCGAAGGTGATGGACAGCGGGTCCCTTCCGGCGGCCTCCTCTCCCAGGGCAATGGATGACACCGAGGTGTTGTCCCGAAGGATCCCAGACCAGGGAGACACGCAGGGGGCCGTCAGGGCAGCGCCAGAGGGCGAGACCTCGGTTGCCGGACACATGGGGGAGCAGATCCCCATGGAGACTAGCGATGGGGGCCATGTCCAATTAGGCCCCTAGTCGGATACGGCTTCGGAGACCTATACGGCTCCGGAGTCCGGCAAGCAGCCTCCTTCGAAAGAAGGAGGTATGCCTATTCTGCTGGTGACCTCTGTCCAACCGGAGGCACCGAATACTCTACTGGAAGCACTGCAAAGTGCCTCCATCATCAAGGAACACTGTACCCTCATGGGTGCGGTGATTGAGAAGATTCAGTCCGCGAAGAGCAGACTGATCGAAGCCTACGCCAGCCTTCTAGCAGGCTTTGAGGTAAGCGCTGCATTTACGTGAAAAGAAAGTTATAGTATAGACAGTAGCCCCTGAGACTTTGTCCGGTGTTCGGAAAGAAAAGCCGAACATAGGATCAAATAGTTTTTCGCAGGAGACTAATCATATATGTCTTTGTGAATAAGCAGGTGACGCTGCTAGCCACCACTTCTCATGCTGCCGAAGTCTCTGGACTGAAGCAGAGGCTGGAATGGACCGAGGAAGAGCTCGGCCGTACGAAAAAGCAGCTGGAGGATACCCAAGGTATGCAATGATCTTGTGTATGTCCGAAAGGGATGAATGATGTGAGCTGATCATAGTGCCATGACATTTATTAGGGGCGGCGGCCAAAGCGGAGGCCCTCGAGAAGGCACTGGCAGAGGCTAAGGAGAGAGCAGCAAAGGAACAAGCCACTCATGAAAAACACAAGGGCAGGGTTAGCGAGGTCCAGCAGGAGCTCTAGGATGCTGTGCAGAAATGCAAGTCCTTGGAGCGCAAGAATGAGGACCAAGAGTCTGAACTTGCTAAGGCCCGCCAAAGCACGCAAGAGGCCCGGACTGAAGCCCAAGGCGCCCTCCAAGAAATCCAAGAGGCCAAGAAAATTGCGGCGGGTAAGGCTTTCATTATGCAAAGCAAGTGTGTGAAGAAGAGTGTCGGTGTTCTGGGAACGGGGGTTCCCAGACTTGCCTGCATGCGGTCCGCTGCGTGGCTAAGTCAGCAGGCCGTACGGCCCATCTTCATCAACAAGGCATCCAAGACCCTCGCAAGGGGCCAAGCCTCGCGAGGAGGACGACACGAGACCTCCTATGGAGCGGCCTAGTCAGGCAGGCTCACGAGGAGCGGAGATATCAAGGCGAGGCAAACCTAACGAGGCTCTCATGACGTGAGCCATGACGATCGATACCAGGCGGGCGCCAGCACGCGCGGCGTCCTTGTTTCCTCTTTGGTGCTAAGGAAACTTGCGCAGGCGAGGAGTACCGAGGCATCAGGAAAATGTTGCCATTTTGGTGCAACAAGACCAAGACCAGCAGGACAGCAAGATGGGGGTCATTGTGGAGCCCAAGACGGCGTCACCACTAGAGCCTTTCGCAGGTGCAGACCACCTTTTGTCAGGATGGCTTGTACTAGCTATCCCCCTTAAAATTAGCCCGCCGTTGTTGGCTCCCGTCCCGCTCAATATTTGGGGAGAGGACCAGGGCCTCTATAAGTAGGACTAGCCACCATCAAGGGCGAGGGGGCATCTTAGATCACTCTCTCACCCATACAAGTTAGCCACGCACAAGAACACCTCAACTTCAGGAGGCTGTTCTTCCCCTTGTATTGTTCATCATCAGCCCAAGAGGCAATCCACCACCACCACACTGGAGTAGGGTGTTACACCACAACGGTGGCCCGAACCAGTATAAATCATGTGTCTTTCTGTGTTGCGAGTTCATCGAGTTCGTCCGCGAGATCTTAGCGAGCTAGGGCATAGATCGGTAGGAGGGAAAGACTTCGCGTGCACCCCAGTGTTCGAACCTTAAGGGTATGCCGGAACCCCACATCCGACATTTGGCGCGCCAGGTAGGGGTGCGCCGTATCTTTCCTTCCGCCAGTTTGTCGCTCCGTCGCTCGGTCGAGCTGAGCGTCGGGCTGCTCTCACCGCCCGCGTTGCTCAGAAAGCTCCCACCGGCGGGCCACCACGTCGTTCTCGGCCCCCGCTGCCAATGCTACCAGCGGCCCGGTGGGGAACGAGCAGCAAGCGTCTTTGCTGCATCCTTCAGTGTGGTAGGACTGCCGCACCGCCACTCCATCGCTGGCCCCACCCGATTCTTCGTCTCACGCACACCGCGATCCCATGGAGGCGCGGGCCGCACTCCTCGCCGCACACGAGCTCCTGTGCTACCGCCCAGTCGACGACCTCTATGAGGAGTGGCTCGACCGCATCGCCGAGCTCGTCTGCGCCGCAGGGGGCTCCCCGGCGCCGTCCCTCTCTCGGCCTCACCCTCAGCCAGCCACAGGAGACGAGGACCGAGGCGCGCCTCCACCACCCCATCCCAAAGACGGTGCCTTGGCGCCAAGGCGTGCGGCCCCGCGATGCTTTCCGCCGCGACGGTGCCCGCGCACGAAGAGAGAAGCTGCCAAGAGATTCCACAGCCGCGAGAAGTTGCACCCGCGCTTCCTGCGCCGCCTCGTCAAGACCGAGTGCCGCGCGGACCTCGTCAAGACCAAGCCCCACATCCGAGGCGGGCCCAAGTAACCACGGACGGCTACCGTTCTTTCACCCCTGAGCTCCGCAGCGTCACCTGGCCAGGCAAGTTCAAGCCTGATCTGCCTCTTTGCTATGACGGCACCGCCGACCCCGCAGAGTTCCTGCAGCTCTACGAGCTGAGCATCGAAGCAGCCAACGGCGACGAGAAAGTCATGGCGAACTGGTTTCCCATGGATCTCAAGGATGGGGCCTGCACCTGGCTCCTGAACTTGCAGCACAGCTCGATCTCCTCCTGGGAGGAGATGCGCGACCGCTTCGTCGCCAACATCCAGGGCACTCGCGACCGCCGGCCGGCCGCGACCGATCTGCGCCGCATCAAGCAACAACCAGGGGAGACCCTCCAGAAGTACATCCAGCGCTTCAACAACACCCGCCTCAAGATCCCTGAGGGAGTCCTGGATTAGGGGGTCTCCGGACAGCCGGACTATATCCTTTGGCCGGACTGTTGGACTCTGAAGATACAAGATTGAAGACTTCGTCCCATGTCCGGATAGGACTCTACTTGGCGTGGAAGGCAAGCTAGGCAGTACGGATATGGATATCTCCTCCTTTGTAACCGACCTTGTGTAACCCTAGCCCCCTCCGGTGTCTATATATACCGGAGGGTTTTAGTCCGTAGGACAACATACAATCATACCATAGGCTAGCTTCTAGGGTTTAGCCTCTCCAATCTCGTGGTAGATCAACTCTTGTAATACCCATATCATCAAGAATAAATCAAGAAGGACGTACGGTTTTACCTCCATCGAGAGGGCCCGAACCTGGGTAAAACATCGTGTCCCCTGCCTCGTGTTACCATTCGCCTTAGACGCACAGTTCGGGACCCCCTACCCAAGATCCGCCGGTTTTGACACCGACATTGGTGCTTTCATTGAGAGTTCCCTCTGTGTGGTCGCCATTAGGCTTGATGGCTCCTACGATCATCGATAGCGATACAGTCCAGGGTGAGACTTTTCTCCCTGGACAGATCTTTGTGTTCGGCGGCTTCGCACTGCGGGCCAACTCGCTTGGCCATCTGGAGCAGATCAAAAGTTACGCCCCTGGCCACCAGGTCAGGTTTGGAAGCTTAAACTACACGGCCGATATCTGCGGAGACTTGATCTTCGACGGATTCGAGCCCCTGCCTTGTGCGCCCCGCAGTCACGATGAGTACGATTTAGCTCTACCATCGGACAGTGTTCGAGAAATCGCACCGGCAGCCGCTCCGACCCTCAATTCAGAGCCAGTTGTGCTATCCATGGACGGGTGGATAGACCCCGCCACGGAGGTCGTGTCCTCTACGGCAATCAAGCCGAATATCGAACTTACCCTTCACGAGAGCCGTGTTGCTAAACTGCCGGATCCTTCTCCGGCCACGGACTCCGAACCGCCTGCGCCCGTTCCTGTCGAATCCGATTGGGCGCCGATCATGGAGTTTACCTCCGTGAATATTTTTCAGCAGTCGCCCTTTGGCGACATACTGAACTCATTAAGGTCTCTCTCCTTGTCAGGAGAGTCCTGGCCGAACTACGTCCGGCAGGATCGGGATGCGGATGACGAAGAAATTCGCCGCGCACCCACCACTCACTTAGTAGCCACTGTCGATGACTTAACCGACATGCTCGACTTCGACTCCAAAGACATCGACGGTATGGACGACGATGCGGGAGGCAAAGAGGAACCATTGCCCTCAGGGCACTGGACGCCCACTTCGTCACATGACGTATACATGGTGGACACACCCAAAGAAAACAACGACGAGGAACGGAAGGACGCAACAAAGGGTTGTTCCCTTGAGAAGCAGTCAAAACGGCGGCGTAAACGCCACTCCAAATCCTGCCTCGGCAGAAATAACAATCATATAGACCCAGCGATAGAGCAGGGTGCACCATCACCCGACTAAGGCAACACAGGGAATCAAACCGAGCAACCCCACTCCGTCGAAGATAACAATCCAGACGACATCACACCGGACAGGCGCCAGGAGCAACATAATGCCCACCAAAGTCTTGTTGCCACGGCGAGGAGTCTAAAAAAACAGAAGCAAAGGCTCAAGGCTGCACAAGACACACTCAAAATCAAAAGGAGTAAAGTACTCAACACTGCAGCGAAGTACGGCAGTAATCGCCACACCAAGAGCTATCCAAAGCGCAAGTTGCTACCTGAATTTGATGAGGAGGCCTTAGTTCCTCCACAATTAAAAAATAAAAAGGCCATCCGGTCGGATAGACGACCTCATAGCCAACATAAAGCGACAAACGACGCCACACATAAACCAGTACACGATCCGCGTAAGGGATCGCATCAAACGGACGGTGCAACCAGATCCATCTATGGACCACGCAGGCGCGCTCCAACATATAATGCAACACAACAAACATCCGAACACCATGGTACGCCCAAATACAGGGGTGCCGCACACCCTCTATGTTTCACCGACGAGGTGCTGGACCATGAATTTCCAGAGGGATTCAAACCCGTAAACATAGAGGCATACGACGGAACAACATACCCTGGGGGTCTAGATTGAGGACTACATCCTCCACATCCATATGGCTCGAGGAGACGATCTCCATGCCATCAAGTACTTACCCCTCAAGCTCAAAGGGCCAGCTCGACACTGTCTTAAAAGCCTCCCCGAAAACTCCATCGGAAGCTGGGAAGAGCTCGAAGACGCCTTTCGGGCAAATTTTCAAGGGACATATGTCGGACCACCGGATGTAGACGATTTAAGTCATATAACTCAACAGCCCGGTGAGTCAGCCCGAAAACTTTGGAACAGGTTCCTCACTAAAAAGAACCAAATAGTTGACTGTTCGGACGCCGAAGCCTTAGCAGCCTTCAAGCATAGCGTTTGAGACGAATGGCTTGCCAGACACCTCGGTCAAGAAAAGCCGAGAACAATGGCAGCATTAACAAGCCTCGTGACCCATTTTTACGCGGGCGAGGACAGCTGGTTAGCCCGATGCAGCACCAGCGACCCAAGTACATCCGAAGTTAGGGATGGAAACGGGAAATCGTGACGCAGCAAGAATAAGCGCCGGAATAAAGAAGATAGCCCGAAGAGCACGGCAGTAAATACTAGATTTAGAAGCTCTCGGCCAGGGCAGCAGAAGCCGCCCTCCAAAGGCAACAGAGACGAATTGTCCATCCTAAACAAAATTCTGGACCAAATATGTCAGATCCATAGCACCCCGGATAAACCTGCAAATCATACCCACAGAGAATGTTGGGTCTTCAAACAATCTGGCAAGCTCAACGCCGAACACAAGGGGCAGGATACACCAAGTGAAGACGAGGACGAGCCTCGCAAGCAAAGCACAGGGAACAGAAGAAATTCCCACCAGAAGTCAAAACAGTCAACGTGTTACACGTGATAAAAGGGAGAAGCAAAGCGGCACCTTTAGAGGAACAAGCCCCAGGGCCTATCACCGCGGAGCTCCTCCACTGGCCGTCCCAACCGATCACCTTCGACCATCGGGATTACTCGGTAAGTATCCAGCATGTAGGATGGGCTGCCTTGGTATTAGATCCAATAATTGACGGATACCACTTCACCCGAGTCCTAATGGACGGCGGCAGCAGTTTAAATCTGATATATCAGGGCACAGTCCGCACAATGGGGATAGACCCAACAAAAATTTGCCGCAGCAATGCTACCTTTAAAGGAGTAACGCCAGGCCCGGAGGCTCACTGCAGGGGCTCCCTGCTACTAGAGGTTATATCCGGCTTCCCCGATAACTTCCGCAGCGAAAATTTAACTTTCCACGTCGCTCCGTTCCAAAGTGGCTATCAAGCACTACTCGGACGCGAAGCTTTCGCTCGATTTAACGCAATACCGCATTACGCTTCCCTCAAGCTCAAGATGCCCGGTCCATGCAGCATCATTACAGTAAATGGAAATATTGAGCGCTCCTTGCCCGCCAAAGATGGTGCGGCCGCCTTGGCCTCCGCACACTAAACGGCCTCACCAACTCAAGCATTTGACAGGTCGTTAAGACCACGGACACGGCTAGACGAGTCCGGCTCAGCTATATGTAATTAATATAGGTTTGATGGCTATACTCCTATTCCAATACAAGGGGCTCAACGCGCGTGCAAAAGTGGCAATAAGACTCACCTTTACTCATTTTCAACTATATATTGTTCATTTAGTATAACTTAACTTTTGCACGGGAACTTTTCAATTAAGGTCCTCTCTGTTTCAGATGACCATCGTGCTACACCCGTCCAGGATACGGCACAACGGAGACACAGGCACAGACGTGCAGCAGGGACCCGTCCCAAGGATTCTTTGTATATTAAGACCCTGCATAAACCTTTTTTAGTGTCTCTTGTTGATTTACATCCTCGGATTCTTAGTACAAGCGAGAAGGATGCTGACGTCTTGGCATGTGGCCACGCCAGAATAATGCACGTACCTGCACACCAGGGGCTTATTACAAAGGGTACTGTTTAGACCCGGGTTACACCATAAAGACCGAATACCTTAGGGAGTGTTCGGCGTCGCGAGTTTGGCCTTATATGCATCAACTCCGAATCATGTCTTTGGTCAAATGTTGGGTTTGCCCGGCTCCTGTGTTTTGCTGCCTTACATTCCGCTCTATCAGCTAAGGCGGCACCAGGAGAACTACTGTGATTGTGCCCTGGTTCATCCGGACGAGCACCTCAGTAGAGAAAGCCGAAAACTGACTGTCATGATATAGCGTGAGACTGATCAACCACTCGATGACTTATTGGAATCTTTGGAATTCCTCCGCATTAACGAAGGGCCGTTTCCCGGCCAGGCATGTACGCACCCCGAATCCGGATGAGTGCGGAGCCACCAGGGGCTATATATTAGCCCCACTGTCAAACTCCTATGGCTAAGTGAAAGTGTTAAAGCATTATAGTCCGGTTGCCTAGTTCACTGTGCTATCACCTCCTTATTAGACCAAGACGTTGGATTAAGTGTGAATACGTGTCTTCTGCAAACACCCCCGCATTATATGCGCGGGGGCTGAAGCCGATGACTGCAATCTTTCAGGTTATATACATGTATACATAAACGACCGCACATGAGGCATCACAATACTTTCAGGCAAAAGTATAAATACAGCCTTGATAAATTCAACAAAACATTGTTTTTACAATGGGAATACATGTCACTCGAACATAACATTCTTCGAGCACTGGGCCTCTATCGAACGAGCGCCCTCAAGAACTTCTTCAAAATAGTGCTCGGCAGCCACTCGGCCTATGGCCGAACCCTGTGCCGCGACAGTGGTGGCATCCATCTCCGCCCAGTATGTTTTGACACGGGCAAGGGCCATCCGCGAGCCTTCTATGTACGCCGACCTCTTCATCGCATTAATGCATGGCACCGCACCAAGGAACTGCTGCACCAAGCTAAAATAGTTGCTCAGCTTTGGCCTCTCCGGCCACAGATTATCCACGACAGACCTCATGGCTAGTCCGGACAATCTATTGAGTTCGGCCCATTCGGCAAGCTGATCAGTCAATGGAAGCGGACGCTCTGGAACATTAAATTGCGACCAGAACAGCTTGTCCACTTCACGATCTGTCTGATCTCAGAAGTATTCGGCCGCATCGACAGCACTCGCCGCCAAGTCCAGATATGCGTCGGCCGAACTCCACAGCCGATCCAGAGGGGCATACCGCAGATCGCCGAATTTCCTCCGCAGCATAAAGGGCTTCCCAGCCACAATATACCCGGCTTCACATAGTTCCTCCTTCTTTGCTCTCATTGCAGAGCGGGTGTCTTTGGTCGCCATTGTGGCCTTTTTGAGGTCCGTAGCCTTCGCCTGGTTTTTTTCTTCAAGAAACTGGCAGCGGTCGGCATTGTCTTTTAACTTCACAGCCATTTTGGCCATTTTCTCTTTGCTCTCGCTATGCGCGGCCTTCTCGGCTCTCAACTCTTCGGTCGCCTTCAAAGCAGCCGCATTACTACTCCTCGCTTGCTCCTTGGCTCAGGCAAGCTCTGCCCACAGGGCCTCCATGGTAGCAGCTCCATCTGCAGTCACAACATATTAAAAATAGTGCTCTTACTATGTGACATTCACTATAAACATCGCCTACCCTGTGCCTCGTCAAGCCGCTTGTTAACAAGCCCAATATCGGCATTCGCCGCATCTAGTCGCCGCTTTAGTTCGGCAACCCCATCAGTCCGGCTAGCCACCGGAGCTTCAGACACCTGCACATAAAGGCGGTCTGGTTATTACTTGGGACTACGATCCTCTGTTCGCCGCTGTTTTCGACGACAACCAGAGTCTTAGGGGATACTATCTACACAGGGCACACCTAAAATGTGCGGTACCATCACAAATGTATATCATTTCACGTACCTCAAAGCCCATCAGTAGACTCATAAAGGCTTCATGCAACCCGTTTTCGGCGGACGAAATCCTTTCAATCACCGTACACATTAATGTACGGTGCTCTTCTGAGATAGTTGCTCGCTCTAGCAGACCCTTCAGTACGTCCGACTGCACACCGGATGGTGCCGGACTCTTTTGATTGCTCTCTTCAAGAGCCGGATACTGAGGGCTTCGGGTGACCATGGGATTACCTTCTGGCCTTGCCGGATCCAGAGAAACTCTCCGTGATGACACTTCAAGGTCGCCTGCTTCTTGAGCCGGGGAGTCCGGGGGAGGCGTTTCACTCTCCATCATCTCCGGAAGAAGATCCCCCGAAGACGAGCTCTACTGAGAAGGGCTCACATCCGAACTGCAAGATAAATGCTTCGGTTATATTCCTGAGAAGTAAGGTAGTATACCTTCATTATTAAGTAATTTTTTACTTACAGCTCATTAGGGGGCTGATCCCCGCATGGACTTTGTGCGGCAAGAGCACCCCCCTAGGTAAGACCCTCTGGTGGAGTTTTCTTCTCCCGTTTGGAGACCTTGGTTTCCGGATCTTCAGAGGTAGTCCTCTTCCTCCCCCGAGGCGATGGAACATCAGATTCTTCCCCTTGGTTATCCTCCCTCACGGAGGCGCTCGTTCCCTCGGTTGGAATAGGTAGCGGTGGAGGCCCACTTTCGCCCCCTTTATTCTCCCCTTCGTCTTCCCTTGAGGGCACCGGGCAAGGTGCTGGCTTGAGAATCTTTTCCAGCACCGGATTGTCCAAGCCTTCGGGAAGGGGAGCCGAACACCGGATCATCTTTGCCCTTGTTATCCAGTCCTGGTCAAAGAGCGATTCTTCATAATGATGTCATGATAAAAGAAAGACAGTGTGTTTGACTAAAGGATTACTTACTTGGGCCGCGGTGCGGTTGCTGCTCAGGCCCACATCCTCGGTGGTGTCTGGACACTCTATTTGGGGTCCGAAGAATGACTTGTACATCTCCTCGTGCATCAGGCCGAGGAAATTCTGAATAGTGCATGGTCCTTCTGGGTTGAATTCCCACAAGCGTAGGGGCCAGCGTTTGCAAGTCTGGACTCGACGAACCAGCATGACTTGCACTACCATAACCAAACTAAAATCTCCCTCGAAGAGATCTCGAATGTGGCTCTGTAGTATGGGCACATCCTTGGCTGGACCCCAGCTCAGCCCCCTGCTGATCCATGACATCAGTTGTGGTGGAGGGCCCGAGCGAAAGACGAGGGAAGCTACCCACTTGGCACTTCTGGGAGCGGTGGCGTAGAACCACTCCCGTTGCCATAATCCGGACATCTCTGGAAAGGAACCCTTTGTCCACGGAGCTCCAGCGATCTTGCTTATTAATGCCCCTCCGCATGCTACATGCTGCCCCTCAACCGTCTTCAGCTTCACATCAAAGGTCTTGAGCCACAGGCCGAAGTGAGGGGTAATGCAGAGGAAGGCCTCACATACGACAATAAATGCCGTGATGTGGAGAAAGGAATCCGAGGCTAGATCATGGAAATCAAGCCCGTAATAGAACATCAAACCCCTTACTAAGGGATCCAGAGTGAGGCCTAGTCCTCGGAGGAAGTGGGAGATAAACACGACGTCTTCATTGGGTTCAGTAGTAGGGACGACCTGCCCTCGGGCAGGCAGCCGATGCGAGACTTCGGCGGTCAAGTATCTTGCCTCCCTCAACTTCTTGATATCCTCTTCCGTGACGGAGGAGGGCATCCACCAGCCCTGGAGGCTGGATCCGGACATGATTGAGGGTCCGAAGCACCTGACCTAGGCTTTGGGTGTTAGAACTCGAGGCGGGGAAGGATTCGATTGAGCACGGTAGGAAAAAAGTAAAAGCCTTGACCCTTTATAAAGAGGGTGAATATCAAGCGTCCTCCTCGTGGCCGTTTGGGACTTGCCTAAAGTCTAGGAGTCCTAGGTGCAGTTGGGTTACCCACGCCCGTATTGATGAGAATCCCGTAATAAGGGGGACACGATCTCTGCTTTGACATGACGTGTCAAGAAACTGCCTCGCATTATGTGCGGGGCTAGAAAAACGGTTCGAATGATCACCACGCCATGGCATGATGTCATGTTGCGAAAATGTGTCAGCAGATTAGATTTGTGGAAATATTATTCTCTCTACGGTGGTATGTGGAACTTATTTTGCAGGGTCGGACACTATCCTTTTATTCGAACTCTTCTGTGGTGTATCCGGAGGAGGAACCCGCCTTGCAATGCCGAAGACAACACTGCGCGCTGGACTCATCGTCATTGAAGCCTGGTTCAGGGGCTACTGAGGGAGTCCTGGATTAGGGGGTCTCCGGACAGCCAGACTATATCCTTTGGCCAGACTGTTGGACTATGAAGATACAAGATTGAAGACTTTGTCCCATGTCCGGATAGGACTCTACTTGTTGTGGAAGGCAAGCTAGGTAGTACGGATATGGATATCTCCTCCTTTGTAACCGACCTTGTGTAACCCTAGCCCCCTCCGGTGTCTATATAAACTGGAGGGTTTTAGTCCGTAGGACAACATACAATCATACCATAGGCTAGCTTCTAGGGTTTAGCCTCTCCGATCTCGTGGTAGATCAACTCTTGTAATACCCATATCATCAAGAATAAATCAAGCAGCACGTAGGGTTTTACCTCCATCAAGAGGGCCCAAACCTAGGTAAAACATTGTGTCCCCTGCCTCCTGTTACCATCCACCTTAGACGCACAGTTCGGGACCCTCTACCCGAGATCCGCCGGTTTTGACACCGACAATCCCCAAGGTCACGGATGAGGCCATCATCTCCGTGTTCTCCGACGACATCCGTGATGTCAAGATGAAGGAAGAGCTCTCCATCCACGAGGAGCTCTGCACGTCTCAGGAGCTATTCAACCTAGCGACCAAGTGTGCAAGAGCTAAGGAGGGGCGCCTTTCCCTCCTGGAGCTGTCAGCTGTGGGCACAGAGTAGAAGAAAGCCGAGGCCAAGGACGTGAAGCGCAAGGAAGCGGTAGTGCTAGTTGCGGAGCCCGACACCAAATGGGGCAGAGATCAGCCCAAGTCATCTAAGAACAGCCGACCGTTTTGCGCCTTCCACAACCTGAACACCCAGAACACCTGCGACTGCCAAGAGCTCTGAGCCCTACATGAGGGACGCTACGGTCGATGCCCCGAGTGCGGCGACCGGGGCTATGGCTGTGGAGGAGGACGAGGCGGCGGACGCTGGGACGACTGCGGCCTGCGCCAAAATGGCGTGACAGGCCTCGTGAGGACCACTAGCAGGACCACCCTCGCGAGGTGCCCTGGAGGGACTAGCCTCGTGAGGATTGCCCCCAAGGCAACACCGGTCTTCCTCCACTGCCGCCACCAAGAAGGAACGACGACCATCATCAGGATGAGGGGGCTGGGGGCTTCCGGGAGCCGCGTGCAATCGCCTGCATCTTGGCTGGCGCCCAGGCCCCAGCCTCTCAGCGCATCTTCAAACGATTCGCTCGCGAGGTGAACGCGACGCTCCCCAAGCTTGAGGTCGCGCGCCCGCTCAAGTGGTCCCAGTGCGCCATCACTTTCAACTCGGCAGATTAGCTCAAGTGCGCGGCCACCGCCGGCGTCCTCCCGATGTTGTGTTCCCTAGTCATCAGCAATGTGCAAGTTACCAAGACTCTCATCGACGGCGGTGCAGGACTCAGTGTCCTGTCCGTTGACACTTTCGACAACCTCCAAGTGCCATATGAGCAGCTCCAGCCTACCAAACCTTTCTCGGGAGTGACCGATGGCTCTACCACACCGATAGGGCAGGTCCGCCTGCTTGTCACCTTCGGCACACATAGCAACTACCACACTGAGCTCATCGACTTCGATGTCACGCACATCCGCCTGCCGTACAATGCCATCCTTGGGTATCTGGCCCTGGCGAAGTTCATGGCGGTCACCCACCACGGCTACAACGTCCTCAAGATGCCTGGAAGTGGTGGAGTCATCACGGTCCCGTGTAAAGAAAGGGATCCAGTGTGCTCCCTCGAGCGCGCCTTCCAAGCTGCAGCAATCGACGACCCCGACAGCAGAAGTGAGGGTCCTCCGGAGGCCATCCCCAAGAAGAAGGATGGCGTCGCGGCAGGAGCCTCGTCAGGATCAGCGTCCGCCCCAGGAGTGCCTCCCTCCATCGCATAGGAAGGCGCGCTCGGTGCCCTCCTCGGGCAGGGCTCGGGGGCTCTCTTCTGGAGGGCCTCAGACCTTGCCCACCTCACGAGAGAGGCGTGCTACGCAACACGTTTTCCTCAAGAGAACATAGGGCAAGGGGTGCCCACCACTCAGGAGTTCATCGCCAAGACCACACGGAACTGCAAGATGCAAGAGCCATGCGCGGAGATAGACGCTCACAGGGTACGGCTCACCACCCAGGCGAGGGTGCCGAGCTGCGTGTCTGCATCGACGTTTTAGGGCTCAACAGGGCTGCATCTCAGGAGCGTTTCTGGCCTTCACGTGTGGGCCGTTGCGGAGGCCCGGCACACAGCTACGTTCACATGCCCCTCGGCTTGCCGGGCATGGCATCGGCCAATCAGCGCGCCATGCGGCGTGACCTGGCGGCTCAAGAGGCTAGGTACCGCGTCACCCTAGCGGGAACAGAGACGGTCTTTAGGGAGCCTCCTGAGCCCCCAGAGCCTCCCGAGGCTCTGGGCTCCGGTGGATCATGAGGAGTTGTTTCTTCGACGCACGACTTCAGCTGCACCAACTCTGCTTCGTCTACAGAATCAAGTGACATCTTCCAAGCTCGTTAAGCTGGGAGCGCCCCTTGGGCTGCATCATTCCCAGGCCGTGTGGGTCCGTCCCTACGGCATGTATCCCATTTGCTTATGTCTTTATCTTGCCTTACTGGGGGCACCCCTCGGGCTGCATCATACCCAAGCCGCCCGGGCCGGACCCAATGGCATGTATCTTCCTGCATTTACCCAAGTTGATTTGCCTTCCTTGCTTAACCTGCCTACGGTTATCGCCTGCTCAATTGCCACCCACCGCGGATACATTCACCCCGTTCAATTCGCTTGCATGTTAAAAGGGGGGCTCCTGAGCATCGTGACTCAGGAGCTCTTACTGGCTCTCCAGCCCTCACCCCTGGCCTTGACCATAGCATCGCGACCTGGCATACCAGCGGCGGCTGAGCTCGCTCGAGGGCCGAGACCTGAGGACATAGAGCGCTTGCACCTGATCGCCTTGCAGGAACACACAACCACCAAGACTCAAGACCAGGCACAACCCGCCTTGAGGTAGGGCCTCATGAGTCCTGCACTGGCTCACGAGTGCCCAGATACACCTCGCAGCCCTGCCGTGCAAGCCACGTGTCAGGGCGGGGCTGTACACGCCCCGGGGGCTCCTCCCGGAGGAGTCCCCCATCCCACGCACAAGTGGAAGCACCATGCTCCGCGCTGGCCGTCGACACCGCAGAGGAGCGGCTATGCCCGTGCACAAGCGGAAGCACTATGCTCTGCGCTGATGATAAATGCCTGAGTGCGGCCCCACGGTCATACCAACCTCAGGGAGCCCAGAGCTCAGCGTCTGGCCTCACCGCAATGCCTCCCCTCGGGAGAGCCGCGCGAGGGGGCTGGGCACGGGGGCTGCGCTCGGGCCGCACCCAAGCGCACGCCACCCAACCAGGTCTCCCGGACCTGGGCTTTGCGCGCCCCTCCTGAGGCCTCGACGAGGGCAGGTATGGAAATTGTTTGCGCGTCAAGGGGGACTCCTGAGCATCGCGACTCAGGAGCCTAACTGGTCATGTAGCCCCTCACTCCTTGGTCCGTCCTAGTCTTCGGTCGGTCCAATGGCGGTTGAGGTATGCGCGGGGCCGGGCCCTGCCGACGTAGAACATTAGTCTATCCTCGCGAACTCTCCCTATAAGCTGTTTGCACGTCTTGGGGGACTCCTAAGCATCGCGACTCAGGAGCCTAGCTGGTCAAGTAGCCCCTCACTCCTTGGTCCGTCCTGATTTCCGGTCGGCCCAATGGCAGTTGAGGTATGCGTGGGGCCGGGCTCTGCCGACGCAGAACGCAAAGCAAATAGGAAGGAAATCGCAAAATCTTGAAGCAAATATTTGATACGTCTCCGTCGTATCTACTTTTCCAAACACTTTTGCCCTTGTTTTGGGGCCGGGCTCTGCCGACGCAGAACGCAAAGCAAATAGGAAGGAAATCGCAAAATCTTGAAGCAAATATTTGATACGTCTCCGTCGTATCTAATTTTCCAAACACTTTTGCCCTTGTTTTGGACTCTAACTTGCATGATTTGAATGGAACTAACCCGGACTGACGCTGTTTTCAGCAGAATTACCATGGTGCTATTTATGTGCGGAAACAAAAGTTCTCGGAATGACCTAAAACTTCACGAAACATCTATTTGGAAATAATAAAAAATCCCTGCAAAAGATGAAGACCAGGGGGGCCCACCACCTGTCCACGAGGGTGGGGGCGCGCCTGCCCCCCTAGGGCGCGCCCCCTACCTCGTGGCCCCCCTGGAGCTCCTCCGACCTCAACTCCAACTCTATATATTTGGTTTCGGGGAGAAAAAAATAGAGAAGAAGGATTCATCGCGTTTTATGATACGGAGCCGCCGCCAAGCCCTAAAACCTCTCGGGAGGGCTGATCTGGAGTCCGTTCGGGGCTCCGGAGAGGGGAATCTGCCGCCATCGTCATCATCAACCATCCTCCATCACCAATTTCAAGATGCTCACCACCGTGCATGAGTAATTCCATCATAGGCTTGCTGGACGATGATGGGTTGGATGATATTTATCATGTAATCGAGTTAGCTTTGTTATGGTTTGATCCCTAGTATCCACTATGTTCTGAGATTGATGTTGCTATGACTTTGCTATGCTTAATGCTTGTCACTAGGGCCCGAGTGCCATGATTTCAAATCTGAACCTATTATGTTTTCATCAATATATGAGAGTTCTTGATCCTATCTTTCAAGTCCATAGTCACCTATATGTGTTATGATCCGTTAACCCTGAAGTGACAATAATCGGGATTCTTACCGGTGATGACCATAGTTTGAGGAGTTCATGTATTCACTATGTGTTAATGCTTTGGTCCGGTACTCTATTAAAAGGAGGCCTTAATATCCCTTAGTTTCCGCTAGGACCCCGCTGCCACGGGACGGTAGGACAAAAGATGTCATGCAATTTATTTTCCATAAGCACGTATGACTATATTCGGAATACATGCCTACATTACATTGATGAATTGGAGCTAGTTCTGTGTCACGCTAGGTTATGACTGTTACATGATGAACCGCATCCGGCATAATTCTCTATCACTGATCCACTGCCTACGAGCTTTCCATATATTGTTCTTCGCTTATTTACTTTTCCGTTGCTATTGTTATCATCACTACAAAACACCAAAAATATTACTTTTGCTATCGTTACCTTTTGCTACCGTTACCACTACTATCATATTACTTTGCTACTAAACACTTTGCTGCAGATACTAAGTTTCCAGGTGTGGTTGAATTGACAACTCAGCTGCTAATACTTGAGAATATTCTTTGGCTCCCCTTGTGTCGAATCAATAAATTTGGGTTGAATACTCTACCGTCGAAAACTATTGCGATCCCCTATAGTTCTGGGTTATCAAGACTATTTTCTGGCGCCGTTGCCGGGGAGCATAGCTCTATTCTTTGAGTCACTTGGGATTTATATCAGATTTATCCCTCAACTACGAGGGGAGGTAAGGAACTGCCATCTAGCTCTGCACTTGATTCACCTTCTGTTTTGAATAAGCTTGCGACACCTAAACCTGCTTCTGCTATTCGTTCTGATATGTCGAATGTTATTGATGATGCCACTTCTGCTATGCATGATACTTATGATGAAACTACTTCTATGCTTGATACTACTGTTCCACTTGGTGAATTTCTTGATGAACAACTTGCTAGGGTTAGAGAGAATGGAATTATTGAAACTGATTATATTAAAGATAGTGATGATGAAGACTCTCCCCCTAATACTTATGAATTGCCTGTTGTTCCCGAGGGTTATGTTCTGGATGAAGAATCTGCTAGAGCTATTCTTGCTTGTAATAATAGAAGTGATCTTAAGAAATTATTAGCTAAATGGAAGAAGCAATCTCTTAATGCTAGAATGAAACCTGACCCTGCTTTTGCTACTTCACCTATTTGTGTTACTGGTAAGGATTATGAATTCTCTGTTGATCCTGATATAATTACTTTGGTTGAATCTGATCCTTTTCATGGCTATGAATCTGAAACTGTTCTGGCACATCTTACTAAATTAAATGATATAGCCACCCTGTTCACTAATGATGAGAGAACTCGCTACTTTTATATCCTTAAAATATTTCCGTTCTCATTAAAGGGTGATGCTAAGATATGGTTTAATTCTCTTGATCCTGGTTGTGTGCGTAGTCCCCAGGATATGATTTATTACTTCTCTGCTAAATATTTCCCTGCTCATAAGAAACAAGCTGCTTTAAGGGATATATATAATTTTGTGCAAATTGATGAAGACAGTCTCCCACAAGCTTGGGGGAGGCTTCTCTAATTACTTAATGCTTTGCCTGATCATCCTCTTAAGAAAAATGAAATACTTGATATCTTTTATAATGGACTAACTGATGCTTCCAGAGATTACCTGGATAGTTGTGCTGGTTCTGTTTTCAAGGAAAGAACACCAGATGAAGCTTAAATTCTATTGAATAATATGATGACAAATGAAAATAATTGGACACTTCCTGAGCCTATTCCTAAACCAACCCCGAAGAAGAGAGGTGTTCTATTTCTCAGTCCTAAAGATATGCAAGAGGCAAAGAAATCTATGAAAGAAAAAGGTATTAAAGCTGAAGATGTTAAGAATTTACCTCCTATTGAAGAAATACACGGTCTTAATTTACCGCCTGTTGAAGAAACATATGATGTTAATCCTTCACCTATTGAAGAAACTCATGGTCTTGATAACCCGGCACAGGTAGTAAAGGTAAATTCTCTCTATAGATATGATAAAGCTGAAATCCCATTTACTAAATTTGCTAGCCCATGCTTAGATGAGTTTGATAAATTTATGGCTAAGCAAGAAGACTTTAATGCTTATTTTGGTAGAAAATTGAAATACAATTCAAATATGCTTGAACACTTGGGTGATTATATGGCTAATGTTAAAGGTGAACTTAAACTTATTAGTAAACATGCTTCTATGGTCACCACTCAAGTAGAACAAGTACTTAAAGCTCAAAATGATTTGCTTAATGAATTGAATAGTAAGAATAATAATTATGCTGTTAGAGTGGCTACTAGAACTGGTAGAATGACTCAGGAACCTTTGTATCCTGAAGGCCACCCTAAGAGAATTGAGCAAGATTCTCAGAGAAATAATATAGATGCACCTAGTCCTTCTAAAAGGAAGAAAAAGAAAAATGATAGGACTTTGCATGCTTCTAGTGAACCTATTGCTGAAACACCTGAGAATCCAAATGATATTTCTATTTCTGATATTGAAACACAATCTGGTAATGAACCTGAAACTAGTGATAATGTTAATAAAAATGTTCATGATGATGCTCAACCTAGTAATGATAATGATGTAGAAATTGAACCTGCTGTTGATCTTGATAACCCACAATCAAAGAATCAACGTTATGATAAGAAAGACTTCGTTGCTAGGAAACACAGAAAGGAAAGAGAGCCTTGGGTTCAGAAACCCATGCCTTTTCCTCCCAAACCATCCAAGAAAAAGGATGATGAGGATTTTGAGCGCTTTGCTGAAATGATTAGACCTATTTTTCTGCGTATGCGATTAACTGATATGCTCAAAATGAATCCTTATGCTAAGTACATGAACGAAATTGTTACTAATAAAAGAAAGATACCGGAAGCTAAAATTTCCACCATGCTTGCTAATTATAGTTTTTAGGGTGGAATACCAAAGAAACTTGGAGATCCAGGAGTACCCACTATACAATGCTCTATGAAAAAAAACTATGTTAAAACTACTTTATGTGATCTTGGAGCCAGTGTTAGTGTTATGCCTCTCTCTTTATATCGTAGACTTGATTTGAATAAGTTGACACCTACTAAAATATCTTTGCAAATGGCTGATAAATCAACTGCTATACCTGTCGATATTTGTGAGGATGTGCCTGTTGTAGTTGCAAACGTTACTATTTTAACGGACTTTGTTATTCTTGATATTCCCGAGGACGATAGTATGTCTATTATTCTTGGAAAACCCTTTTTGTATACTGCAGGGGCTGTTATTGATTGCACTAAAGGCAATGTCACTTTTCATGTTAATGGTAATGAGCATATGGTACACTTTCTGAGGAAACAACCTCAAGTTCATAGTATCAACTCTATTGGAAAATTTTCATGGATTATATTTGGAGGTTTTGAATTTCCTCTTCCTACTGTTAAGAAGAAATATGATATTCTTATTATTGAGGATGTGCATATCCCCGTTGAGGTAACATGGTGTTATTCAAAATTTCTCCGGTTCCATGTTATCCGAAATGAGTTCGTTAACGAGACTTGATCAACCTTGTTAGTGGATTCCTTTTGATGAGCATGAGATGGATGAAACTAGAAGGCACAACCTTCTGTACCCCACTTTTGCTTTCTGTTATTTATATTAAATAAAATAAAAATAGTACTTTCTGTCTGTTATTTAAATTATCCGTGCAATATAAAAATACCCCGAAAATAAAAGTTCTCCAAATGCCCTGAAATTTAAATATGATTTTTTTTGGAATATTTGAGAATATTTGGCACCAAGAACACAGCATGGGGGGCATCCACCTGGCCACGAGGGTGGAGGGTGCGCCCCCTGCCTCGGGGGCCCACGGTGGCCCTCCTCCACTTATTCCTGCACCCACACACTCCTTCCTCCCACAAACACGAATATCCAGCTCAAACCCGAGTCCAAGCTCATTTTGCTGCCATTTTCGATCTCCTTGCTCAAAGCACCTCTCACAAAACTGCTTGGGGAGATTGTTCCTTGGTATGTGACTCCTCCATTGGTCCAATTAGTTTTTGTTCTAGTGCTTTATTCATTGTAAATTTGTGCTGCCTAGGTGACCATGTTCTTGTGCTTGCATGTCAAATTTATATGGTTCCAAGTAGTTTTGATGCATGATATAGGCTCTAGGCACTTGTAGGAGTAGTTTCTATCAATTTTGCTGAGTTCGGCTTACTTTTATTTTGAAGTTACTATTTTTTTCAGAATTTTCAGAGAATAATGAAGAAATTTTTTAGGGGCTCATCGAGCCGAAGCTCGAAGGAAAAACAAAAAGAAGAAGCAATGAAGCCCAAATATAATTTATCTTGCACCGCGGAGGTTAGGCCATGTGAATGGACCTCCGATGAATTCCTGAGAGCAACCGGGATTTATGAGGATTTTTATGAATTGACTAAAAATGCAGGCCTGACCGACTTCCTCCGCGACCAACGTGAACAGTATCTCTTACTCACCAATACTTTTGTGCAAACCTTCTACTATTATCCTAGGGAATCACCTCCTTCAGTAGAGTTTCATTTATATGATGTGGTTAAGAAGATGTCACTTTATGATTTTTGTCGGGTTTGTTTGATCCCTTTCGAGGGCAAAATAGAGGAACCACATCGTGACGATGTGGATGGGTTTATTGATACCATCACCGTAGGGGAAACGAGGAAGGTTTTCGCTGCACGAATCACTAGCATACATTTTCCTGTTTTATGCTACTTTGCAATATTTGCTAGTCGTTGCTTAATTGGTCGCGGAAACTGTGGAAACCTTAGTGTTCCTGATATTATTATTTTGTTCCACAATTTATTCTGTGATAACTCTGTTAGTATGGGCGGTATTATTGCTAAACGGTTAAGTCTGAACCGTACAGAGGGCCCCATCTTTGGAGGCATCTATGCTTCACGCCTAGTTGCACATTTTAACATACCTATTAGGCATTATGAGAAGGAAGAAAAATTTTCGCCTCATGTTTATTTAGATTATAAGAGTATGGTAGCACATGATTTCATTATAAAGAATAGCGAAGGGGAGCTTAAATACAAAATTTTCTTTGATAAACATCATCCGGAGACTATTGCCTTGCCTGCTCCTTCCTTGTTTGATTTATCTGCAGGCCAGTACCTTGTCTCGTCAGAGGATATTCACGCCTACCGGAACCCTGCATCGGCCGCAGAGCCAGAGTCAGAACCACAAGTTGATACTCCACGACAGTCTAATTACCAGTGGGATCCGGAGATGATTGCCAACCAGTGGCAATCAAAGTCTTCTTCTTTGCAGTACGACCCCAGCTATTATTATGGATATCCGCCAGGACAGCCGTAGCCATAGACCAACTTTGGCCAAAAGCCTAAGCTTGGGGGAGTACGTATTTCTCACCGACATTACATTTATGTTCACACACTCAGTGCTAGATGTCGGTGCTCATACTTTTTCATTGTATCATCAATGCAAGTTTATTTCCATTTTTATGCTTTCTTCCGGTGTGTTTAATAAACCTTAAGAAAAACCAAAAAAAATAGTTGTAGTTTTTAATTAGTTTACTTTCTATGCTTGTAGTAGTAATTAAAAAGAAAACCCAAAAAATATTTCATGTTCTTCTTTTGCTTGTTGGGAGCTTTCCCGTGTAAATAGTTTTATTTCTTTTCTTTTCTTTAGGGGTCGATAGGAGAAGACCATGATTAAATTTTTGAAGTGGCTCTTATATGCATTATTGTTGATCTGACAAAAGAGCCCATATTGCCTTGTCGTCTCCTGTTTATTGAATGCTTGCAGATTCCAGCTTAGTCCAATGCACGTGCACTCTTAATACTATTCACATCATTCGGTCGTGCAAGTGAAAGGCAATTATGACGACATATGATGGACTGACTGAGATGAGAAAAGCTGGTATGAACTCGACCTCTCTTGTTTTTGTAAATATGATTAGTCATCGTTCCTGATTCAGCCTAATATGAATAAACATGTTTGAAGTGACAACTAGAGATCATAATTTCTTGTGCCATGCTTGATTAGCTAGGAGCTTATAATGGTTTACCTTGCGTGCCAACATGCTATTAAAATGGTTGTGATATGGTATGATAGGGTGGTATCCTCCTCTGAATGATTTAAGTGACTTGACTTGGCACATGTTCACGCATGTAGTTGAAACAAAATCAACATAGCCTTCACGATATTTATGTTCATGGTGGATTATATCCTACTCATGCTTGCATTCGGTGTTGATTAATTTTAATGCATGTTCATGACTGTTGTCGCTCTCTAGCTGGTCGCTTCCCAGTCTTTTGCTAGCCTTCACCTGTACTAAGCGGGAATAATGCTTGTGCATCCAACTCCATAAACCCCAAAGTTATTCCATATGAGTCCACCATCCCTACCTATATACGGTATCTACCTGCCATTCCAAGTAAATTTGTATGTGCCAAACTCTAAACCTTCAAATAAATATCCTGTTTTGTATGCTCGAATAGCTCATGTATCAACTAGGGTTGTCTGTATCTTCCATGTTAGGCGGGTTATTCTCAAGAGGAGTGGACTCCGCTCCTCACTCACGAGAAAGTGGCTGGTCATCGGGTCACCGTCGTATCTACTTTTCCAAACACTTTTGCCCTTGTATTGGACTCTAACTTGCATGATTTGAATGGAACTAACCCGGACTGACGTTGTTTTCAGTAGAATTGCCATGGTGTTATTTTTGTGCAGAAATAAAAGTTCTCGGAATGACCTGAAAAATCGACGGAGAATTATTTTGGAATATATAAAAAATACTGGAAGAAAGATTCGCGTCAGGGGGCCCACACCTTGTTGATGTCTACTACACAACCTTCTTCTTGTAGACGTTGTTGGGCCTCCAAGTGCAGAGGTTTGTAGGACAGTAGAAAATTTCCCTCAAGTGGATGACCTAAGGTTTATCAATCCGTGGGAGGCGTAGGATGAAGATGTTCTCTCTCAAACAACCCTGCAACCAAATAACAAAAGGTCTCTTGTGTCCCCAACACACCCAATACAATGGTAAATTGTATAGGTGCACTAGTTCGGCGAAGAGATGGTGATACAAGTGCAATATGGATAGTGGATAATGGTTTTTGTAATATGAAAATATAAAAACAACAAGGTAACTAATGATAAAAGTGAGCACAAACAGTATTGCAATGTGTTGAAACAAGGCCTAGGGTTCATACTTTCACTAGTGCAAGTTCTCTCAACAATAATAACATAATTGGATCATATAACTATCCCTCAACATGCAACAAAGAGTCACTAATAGCGGAGAACAAACGAAGAGATTATGGTAGGGTATGTAACCACCTCAAAGTTATCTTGATCCATCTATTCAAGAGTCCGTAGTAAAATAACATGAAGATATTCTTTCCGTTCAATCTATCATAGAGTTCGTACTAGAATAACACCTTAAGACACAAATCAACCAAAACCCTAATGTCACCTAGATACTCCAATGTCACCTCAAGTATCCGTGGGTATGATTATACGATATACATCACACAATCTCAGATTCATCTATTCAACCAACACAAAGTACTTCAAAGAATGCCCCAAAGTTTCTACCAGAGAGTCAAGACGAAAACGTGTGCAAACCCCTATGCATAAGTTCACGAGGTCACAGAACTCGCAAGTTGATAACCAAAACATACATCAAGTGGATCACGTGATATCCCATTGTCACCACAGATAAGCACATGCAAGACATACATCAAGTGTTCTCAAATCCTTAAAGACTCAATCTGATAAGATGACTTCAAAGGGAAAACTCAATCCATTACAAGAGAGTAGAGGGGGAGAAACAACATAAGATCGAACTATAATAGCAAAGCTCGCGATACATCAAGATCGTACCACCTCAAGAACACGAAAGAGAGAGAGAGAGAGAGAGAGAGAGAGAGAGAGAGAGAGATCAAACACATAGCTACTGGTACATACCCTCCGCCCCGAGGGAGAACTACTCCCTCCTCGTCATGGAGAGCGCCGGGATGATGAAGATGGCCATCGAAGAGGGATTCCCCCCCTCCGACAGGGTGCCAGAACGGGTCTAGATTGGGTTTCGGTGGCTATGGAGGCTTCTGGCGGCGGAACTCCTGGTCTATTATGCTCTCTGATGTTTCTAGGGCATATTGATATATATATATATATAGGCAGAAGGAGTTGGTTAGGGGAGCCATGAGGGCCCCACGAGGGTGGGGGCGCACCCAGGGGGGCAGGTGCGCCTCCCTGCCTTGTGGCCACCTTGAAGCTTCCCTGACGTAAACTCCAAGTCTCCTGGATTGCTTCCGTTCCAAAAATAAATTTCCCGAAGGTTTCATCCCGTTTGGACTCCGTTTGATATTCCTTCTTGATGAAACTCTAAAATAGGCAAAAACAACAATTTGGGCTGGGCCTCCGGTTAATAGGTTAGTCCCAAAAATAGTATAAAAGTGTAAAAACAAGCCCAGCAACATCCAAAATAGATAATATAATAGCATGGAGCAATCAAAAATTATAGATACGTTGGAGACGTATCACCTGTCCACGAGGGTGGGGGGGCGCCCCCCTGCCTCGTGGGCCCCCTGATGCTCCACCACCCTCAACCTTGACTCCATATATTCACTTTCGGGGAAAAAACATCAGAGAGAAGGATTCATCGCGTTTTACGATACGAAGCCGCCGCCAAGCCCTAAACTCTCTCGGGTGGGCTGATCTAGAGTCCGTTCGGGGCTCCGGAGAGGGGAATCCATCGCCATCATCATCATCAACCTTCCTTCATCACCAATTTCATGATGCTCACCACTGTGCATGAGTAATTCCATCGTAGGCTTGCTGGACAGTGATGGGTTGGATGAGATTTATCATGTAATCGAGTTAGTTTTGTTAGGGTTTGATCCCTAGTATCCACTATGTTCTGAGATTGATGTTGCTATGACTTTGCTATGCTTAATGCTTGTCACTAGGGCTCGAGTGCCATGATTTCAGATCTGAACCTATTATGTTTTCGTCAATATATGAGAGTTCTTGATCCTATCTTGCAAGTCTATAGTCACCTATTATGTGTTATGATCCGTTAACCACGAAGTGACAATAATCGGGATACTTACCGGTGATGACCGTAGTTTGAGGAGTTCATGTATTCACTATGTGTTAATGCTTTGGTCCGGTACTCTATTAAAAGGAGGCCTTAATATCCCTTAGTTTTCAATAGGACCCCGCTGCCACGGGAGGGTAGGACAAAAGATGTCATGCAAGTTCTTTTCCATAAGCACGTATGACTATATTCGAAATACATGCCTACATTACATTGATGAACTGAAGCTAGTTCTGTGTCACCCTAGGTTATGACTGTTACATGATCGATCGCATCCGGCATAATTCTCCATCACCGATCCAATGCCTACGAGCTTTTCCTATATTGTTCTTCGCTTATTTACTTTTCCGTTGCTATTGTTACAATCACTACAAAACCCAAAAATATTACTTTTGCCACCGTTACCTTTTGCCACTGTTACCACTACTATCATATTACTTTGCTACTAAATACCTTGCTGCTGATATTAAGTTTCCAGGTGTGGTTGAACTAACAACTCAGCTGCTAATACTTGAGAATATTCTTTGGCTCCCCTTGTGTCGAATCAATAAATTTGGGTTGAATATTGTACCCTCGAAAACTGTTGCGATCCCCTATACTTGTGGGTTATCAGTGCTCATCCGGATAAACCAGGACACAATCGTAGTAGTTCTCCCTTTCCTACCCTAGCCGATATGGCGGAATGCAAGGTAGTAAGCACAAGAGCCGGGCAACCCAACTATTGACCAAAGCCATGATTCGGAGCCAATCTTATATTTACTAATTGAAAGCAAAAAAACAAAACAAATCTGGCCAAATTTTCCCCGATCATCTCCTTCCTTCCGATTTCAGCCCTAACCCACAAGGCCTGCTGTTTTTCAAGCCGCTACTCCATGCATGGCTCTGGCAGGTGGCCGGCAAACTTTGCACTGCATCTGACATGAACGTTCGTCAATGGGGAGCTAGCGTCCGGCTTTGTCTTCTTGGATGGCGGCTGCGGTTGGGGTCTAACGAGACGCAGAGCTGGGAGGAGAAGGGCATCGGCAAGGGGTCCAATAGCAGTCAGGTGCCGTTTGAGACCTCCATGAGATGTATGTCCACTTCCTCAGAACGCTGGCCGGCTTCCTCATGTTTCTTGAGCACAACACCACAGCGGCGGCCTGATGTCAAATCCCGCTCCCAAGTCCCCCGTTTACAAGACAGTCAAGAGTTAGTACATGCTTCTCAGCCTGACTATGGTGGGTTAGTACGTGCTCTCAGCTACCCCTTACCTTTAGTTCTACCTACTGAATTTATTGTGAGAATCCACCGATGATACATCCTCCATCTTCTGATCCATCTTGCATCCAGTGCAATTTCAAAGAATTGTTGTTTCTTTTGCTTTCCTACTGATTTGAGTGTTGCCTCGAGTACTCCTGAAGTCTAGACAAATTTCTACAAAGGTGAATGAAGTACATGGAGATAGGCTAGCAATTGGGTAAGAATGAATGCCCTCGATCTGTTCGTAACTATTTTACTATACTTAAATATGATAAGATACTTTTAGGCCATAGTGCAGCCTAAACATGGTCCTGCTTGC
Organism: Triticum aestivum; assembly: GCF_018294505.1. Lineage (NCBI taxonomy): Eukaryota > Viridiplantae > Streptophyta > Magnoliopsida > Poales > Poaceae > Triticum > Triticum aestivum. The sequence continues at coordinate 61,466,068 of NC_057800.1, read as the reverse complement.
TGTTGCTAAACATTATATATATTGGTATAAATTATGATTAAAGTTTGTTGCTTTTACATAGTTTGGGGCTGCTCGAGTGGAGGCGTGCTAAATCGTAAAAGAATAGAAGTGAATAACTGAATATGATGGTAGGTGTTGAACTTAGGTTTATCCAATGGTGTGTGTGCTGTGTCAAACAAGTATATTATAGCTAGCCCTTATATATAGATATTCCATGTTATTACCACTCTACAACTTTGCTCTACAATCTGACATCTAATAATTTCATTATGTAGATGAAACCATCGGAGGTCAAGATGAAAATTGACATGTCCGCGGCGTGTCCTCCATCAGCTATGCAGGCACATGCAGACACAGGGCTTGCAAGGCTGAGCACCAGGCAATTACTGGCAGAGAGCTAGACGTCGACTAGCAGGGCACAACAGTGCAGCGACCGGCTGCAGGGTGTCGTTGCAGATCGGCAACTCGCTCGCGCTCACAGAGGTGGAAGACCAAGAACGATACACGCACACACGCTTAGGTTTTTCTTTTTGCGATGTGCCCAAGAACTGGCTCCCAGCTTTTCTGTTTTCACTTCATCTTATTCAGGGCTTACAACGAGGATCGCCGGCTGACCCGGCTCCATCGCCACGCCGCGCTATGATCGCACCATCCCACGATCTCCACGGCGTGGCCTAACAAACCCAGCGCTAAACCCTTGGTCGCAGCGTGGATGCAGCATGCCTCTGACCCAAAGCAAACTTGATGGGCCTACTAACTAATGTAGCCCACTTAACAGAAAAACAAATAAACTAGCGACGTGATTAACACAACAAATCACCCCCTTAAGCACGTCGCTTCCTCTTGAGCTCGATGATCCCCATCTTCTGTCGCAGCTCCAGGAACATGACTCTCCCCAATGGCTTTGTCAGAATATCTGCCACCTGCTCACCTGTGCTCACGTGCTCCACCTCAACTTGCCCGTTTTCAACACACTCTCGAATATAATGATATCTGAGATCTATGTGTTTAGTGCGCTCATGGAACACTGGATTTTTACTCAGAGCTATGGCAGACTTGTTGTCAATCACCAGCCTCCATCTGTCAGGTTCAGACTCTTGAAGATCAGCCAACAATCTGCTCAACCAAACTCCCTGGGATGCTGCAAGTGCGGCTGCAATATACTCAGCCTCGCAAGATGACTGTGCAACTATCCTTTGCTTCTGTGATGCCCAAGAAATCGGACTGCACCCGAGGAAGAAGAAGATCCCCGACGTGCTCTTCCAATCATCGACGTCGCCGGCGTGATCACTGTCACTGTACCCCATCAATTCAGGCTCTCCGTCAGTATGTTTCTCATATCTCAACCCATAGTCCGCCGTCCCACAGATGTACCAAAGTATATGTCTGACGGCCACCATGTGTTGTGTGGTTGGTGATTCCATGTACCTACTGACGATGCCCACTGCATAGGCAATATCCGGCCTTGTGTTGACAAGGTATCTGAGGCTGCCTACCATGCTACGATACGCAGTGGCATCCTCCGGCGAGCTGCCATCTTCCTTTGACAGGCTGAGCCGATTCTCCATGGGCGTAGAGCGCGGATTGCACCCCTTCAAGCCAAAATCCTCGACGATCTTGCGGGCGTAGCTGCTCTGACAGATCGTGATCGCCGTCCTGGACTGCTCCACCTCGACGCCGAGGTAGTACGACAGCAAGCCAAGATCGCTCATGCTGAACTTCTCCATCATCTGGGCCTTGAAATCTTTGATCTTGTCAACACGGCTGCCGGTGATGATCAGGTCATCAACGTACACCCCCACAAGCAGAGATGCATCTCCGGCCAGCTTGCGGTAGACGGCGTGCTCGTATGGGCTGCGCTCGAACCCCAGCTCCAGAAGGGTGGCGTCTAGCTTGGAATTCCAAGCCCTCGGCGCCTGTCGCAGACCGTAGAGCGCCTTGCGTAGGCGGAGCACGCTCCGGCCGCGATCCGCGCTGTCGTACCCCGGTGGCTGCTGCACGTACACCTCCTCGGCAAGATCTCCATTGAGAAATGCCGACTTCACATCCATGTGATGTACTTCCCAGCCGCCGTGCGCCGCTAGTGCGAGCAGAACACGCACCGTCTCCATCCGCGCGACCGGCGTGAACACTTCATCATAGTCGATGCCCTGCCTCTGTGCATAACCCTTTGCCACTAAGCGAGCTTTGTACTTGATAATGTTACCTTGGGGATCTTTCTTCACCTTGTAGACCCATTTAAGGCCTATGGCGTGGTGGCCACTCGGGAGCTCGGCAAACTCCCAGATCCGGTTCTCCGTGATCGCCTTCATCTCGGCGTCCATCGCCTCCTTCCAGCACGCCTTGCCCAGGGCCTGCTCGATGCTGGCTGGCTCCTCCGCCGCAACGAGGCACAACCCACAGTACTCCAACGTGACAGGCTGGGGGTGCTCGACGGCGTCCTCCACGGTGCGGTACCGAAGAGGGGCACCGTCCGTGTCGTACGTCTCGCCCGTGGGTGGTGTGACGAACTGCACCAGCGAGGGCGTGGCTGGTTCTCCTGGTGTCGGTGGCGAGGGCGTCGGCGGTGCAGGCGTGGGTGGAGCTGAGCCTCGAGTGTGCAGCTCCCCGCCGTCGCAGTGGACGACAGTGGTGTCGGCGTGGTACTCCACCGTGAATGTGCTGGCCGCTGCACCCGTGGTCACCGCGTCAGGCACACCGCTCCAGTCCCAGGGAACGTGTTCCTCGAACACCACATCCCTGGTGATGTGCAGCTTGCAAGCGGCCGGGTCGTACACGCGGTACGTCTTGCTGCCATCCTCATAGCCAAGAAACACCATTGGAGCCGAGCCGATCAGAGAGCTTGCTAGTACCTAGGCCGACATGCTTGACGTGTACTCTGCAGCCAAATGTGCGGAAGTAGCTGACGTTTGGCCGTCGCCCATGCCACGCCTCATATGGCGTGACTCCGTCCAGCGCACGCGTCGGCGATTGATTGAGTATGTGGACCGCCGTCTTCACCGCCTTTGCCCAGAAGACAGAGGGCACGTTCATCCCCTTTAGGAGACAACGCGCCATCTCCACCACCGTATGGTTGCGCCTCTCGACGACGCCATTTTGTTGCGGAGAGTAGGGCGCCGTCGTGTACCGCTTCACACCAGACTCATTGCAGAAGCTTGCGAATGCCATGGAGTTAAACTCGCCGCCACGGTCGCTCCTGAAGGCCATCAGCTTCAGGCCACGCTCATTTTCAGAGATCGCCTTGATCTTGCGGAAGTACTCCAGGGCTGGTCCTTTGTCCGCAACATCTCCACCCACATGAACCTACTATGGTCATCCACGATGAGCAGAAAATATCGGTTACCGGCTACAGTCGCTGGTGAGATCGGCCCGCAGAGATCTCCATGAAACAGCTCTAGAGGTTGCTCCGCCCTGTACGCCGAGGCTGATGGGAATGGCTTCCTGTGCATCTTGCCAATAGTGCAGCCGGAGCAGACCTGATGCACTTGATCCACTGCAGGCATGCCACTGACCATGCCCTTCGTGCCCAGATCATGGAGAGCACGAAAATGCAGATGCCCGAACCTCGTGTGCCATTGCCACGCAGTGTCACCTGATCTTGCTAGCATGCAGATGGGTTCAGTGATGTTCAGTTTCATTACATAGAGCCTGTTCCCTGTCTGCTTGACACGCACCAGTAGGATCCTTTCCTGATCATACACACACATCCCGCCGTCCTCGACGACAGTCTTACAACCAATCTCATCAAGTTGTCCAATGCTTATGATGTTGCTACAAAAGCTGGGGATATAATATACCTTGGACAGTACATGGTGTGAGCTATTTCTGCATTTGAATAGCACGGAGCCTCTGCCTTTGATCTGTACTGATGAGCCATCGCCAAACTTCACGACGCCATTCACTGACTCATCTAGAGTGGCAAACGCGCCGCGATCGCCTATCATGTGATTGCTCGCCCCTGTGTCCAGGTACCAGCCATTGCACGGCGCCTCTTGGGGAACCACTTTCTTCTCGTTGAGGTAGACAGACTGGTTCGCCGGCTCATCCGACGTGTAATGTACATGTAAGTTGCACAAAGAAGTGCACTAAATTCTTCTCAACCTTTAGCCAACAAATAAGGCAAAAGAATACTGAGATTGATCTAATAAAATTTATATAAACTGTGCCATAAATAATAATTCATAATTTTGTTAAATTTAATCATTTACTAATGCATTCTTGAAAACAAAGATGAAAGTTGCATGCATCAATAGACTGTGTCTATATCAAAATTTCATGTATATTAGAACTTTAAATGAAATACCTAGCCCATGCAGGTGCACGGGTTAATGACCAGTGCATATAATGCTAAATTCGGGATGCCTAACTATACTATAAAAGTGTTCGGACTTGTTGCCATAGTGTGGGGCGCAATAAAGCCCCTGGCGAATTACGGCGCACCAAGGTGTACGGATGCAAATTAAAATAGCAAAATAAAAAATAAAGTAGTAAGCTAGTGCCACATATGTTGGGCCGCAAACTGTTTCCATTATAGTTTTGATTAATACATCAAAGCGTACTTGAACAAAAAGTGTGATAAGCAACAATGGCTATTTAACATGCCAAGACCAAGGGGGAGCTGTGTACGGTCTTGAAAACAGGTAGAATGATCGCCAAGAAGGACATCTAGATATTCCCCCATACGTCTGTGCTACTTGTCACCTTGGTGTATCCGTCCTTCGAAAGGACCAATTTATTAGGCCATCGAGAGGGGCCTGTGAAAAGAAACCTAAAAAAAGGATAAAAGGAAAAGTAAGTGTATGTGTGTCCCGGGAAGGTCGAGACGTATTGTGGATCAGAGTATGGTTATGCCTCCATCTCTGCCCATGGTATTTTTAGTGCGTAGTTATGTACGTGCGCTATGTATGCCGCCACTTGGTCGGGACTGAGACGGAGGTCGAATTACTAATCGAGCTCCTGACGAGCTGGACTGTCCTGCCGCAGAGTAGTCCGGACTCGTTTGATAGTGTCCGGGAGCATGGCGGCCGAATTATGGTTCTGCTTGTGAAGGCCGCTCTGTACCTCTGCTGCCAGGGCAGCGGTGTGCTCCTCGGTATGGAGGGAGCGCTTTGTTTTCCATTGACTGCTATGACACCGTTTGGTCAGGGCATCTTGAGCTTGAGATAAGCATAGTGCGGCACCGTGTTGAATCGGGCAAACGCGGTTCGTCCGAGCAGTGCGTGATAGCTGCTGCGGAAGGGGACGATATCGAAGATTAACTCTTCGCTTCGGAAGTTGTCCGAAGATCCGAAGACGACCTCCAATGTGTTTGAGCCCGAGCAGCGGGCCTCTATACCTGGTATAACTCTTTAAAGGTAGTTTTGGTGGGCTTAATCCTTGATGGGTCGATGCCCATTTTGCATACTGTATCCTAATAGAGTAGGTTTAGGCTGCTGCCACTGTCCATGTGGACTCGTGTGAGGTGGAATCCATCAATTATTGGATCGAGGACCAGTGCGGCTGAACCACCATGATAGATACTGGTTGGATGGTCCCTGCGATCAAAGGTGATCGAGCATGACGACCATGGGTCGAATTTTGGGGCGACTGGCTCTATCGCATAGACGTCCCTGAGCGCGCGCTTGCGCTCCCTCTTGGGGATATGGGTAGCGTATATCATGTTCACCATTTTAATTTGAGGGGAAACTTCTTCTATCCCCCTGTGTTCGGTGGACGAGGCTCCTCGTTGTCGTTCCCGCTTTGTGACCCCTTCTCCATGTCTTCGGCATTTAACTTGCCGACTTGCTTGAAGAGATAACAACTCGTGTGGGTATGATTGGCTGGTTTATCAGGGGTGCCATGGATCTGACATGGGCGATCGAGTATGTGGTCCAGGTTGGAAGGACCCTGATTATTTCTTTTATATGGCTTCTTCCGCTGGCCAGTCTTGGAGCCACTGAATCCGGCGTTGACCGCCGTGTCATCGGTATTATCACCATTGTTCCGACGCTTGTGTCTGTTGCATCGGGTCTTGCCGTTGCTATTTCTGGCTTCCGAAGTGCCAGGTTCGCTTGTATTGTTATTGCTACGGGCTAGCCAGCTATCTTCGCCCGCGCATAAGCGGATCATGAGTGCCGTGAGGGCCGCCATGGACTTCGGCTTTTCTTGGCCGAGGTGTCGGGCGAGCCATTCGTCCCGGATTCTATGTTTAAAGGCCGCTAGGGCTTCGGCATCCGGACAGTCGACGATCTGGTTCTTTTTGGTTAAGCATTTAGTCCAGAATTTCCTAGCTGACTCTCCGGGCTGTTGGATTATGTGACTCAAGTTGTCGGCATCCGAAGGTCGAACATATGTACCTTGGAAGTTGTCAAGGAAGGCTTCTTCCAAGTCCTCCCAGCTGCCAATGGAGTTTTCAGGCAGGCTGTTCAGCCAGTGTCGGGCTGGCCCCTTGAGTTTTAGGGGGAGGTATTTGATGGCATGAAGATCCACTACAAAAAAAAGACACATCCGTGACATTTTGGGCCGAACGAATTTTTTTCTGTCATAATTATGACACTCCTATGACGATAATTGTGAAAAAACCCGCTATCATCATAGATGTGGTGGGGTCCTACTTCTATGACAAAAAATCATGACAGAAAATGGGCTTTCGTCCTGGGCGGGCCGGAGACACAACTGCATGACATTCTTTGGGCCGTCCATGACGAAAAAAACCGTGGTAGAAGCGAGGGCGAGGAAAATATCGGGGTGTTCCCGGTTACGGTGGGTGGTCGGGGCCGAGCGATGCGCGTTTCTCTCATACACGCACGTGCGTGGGTGAGAGGCGTTGGGCTCTAACTGAACCCGAGCGAGGCATTGGGCTCTAACTGAACCCGAGCGATCGATCGATGGCTATTAACTGAACCCGATCGAGTGATTCCTTTGCTACTGCTGCTAACTGAAGCCGATCGATATTGCCTCTGGATGAACAGTGAGCATTGCG